>NC_138883.1:84130837-84318955 GCF_965194825.1 Balaenoptera physalus | reverse complement strand
TGTCTTGCTATAAGCTCCTCATCCAGACATTGCGGGTAAAAACTATTTATCTTAGTAGGATCGTGAGGGTCAAATAAGATAATGCATATACACAGGATGGATAAACAACAAGGTCCTACAGTGTAGCACAGGGAACTATATTCAATATCCTGTGATAAACCATAATGGAAAAGAATATGGGGCTTCCCTGGTGGCACAGTGGTTGAGAATCTGCCTGCCAATGCAGGGGACACGGGTTCGAGCCCTGGTCTGGGAAGATCCCACATGCCACGGAGCAACTAGGCCCGTGAGCCACAATTACTGAGCCTGCGCATCTGGAGCCTGTGCTCCGCAACGAGAGGCCGCGATAGTGAGAGGCCCGCGCACCGCGATGAAGAGTGGCTCCCACTTGCCGCAACTAGAGAAAGCCCTCGCACAGAAACGAAGACCCAACGCAGCCAAAAATAAATAAATAAATAAATAATTAAAAAAAAAAAAAAAAAAAAAAGAATATGAAAAAGAACATATATATGTATAACATATACATGTCACTTTGCTGTACGGCAAATTAACACAACATTGTAAATCAACTATACTTCAATAAAATTAAAAAAAAAAAAGATAACGCATAGCCTGTGGTGGATAGCACCTGGTACCAAATTCATGATGAACGAATATCAATCCCCTTCTTCCTCGTGGGTGTCCATCAACAGGAGAGTAGAAATTATGACATATAATGGAATATCATAAGTGGTAGTTACAAGGAATGAGTACCATGTAAAAGAGTTTATGACTGACGTTCAGTAAAAAAAGACTATAAAATTTGCCATGATTACAACTGGGTAAAAATAGTTCAACATTTACACAAAAATTAAGTCTATTCTTGGGCTAGCTGGGTGGGAATGAGAATTAATTTACCTAAATATACTCCTTTGATTTTTGTAATTCTACTACTTCTTTGTCACCATTTAATTTTTGTTTATTTATTTATGGCTGTGTTGGGTCTTCATTGCTGCACGCGGGCTTTCTCTAGTTGCAGAATGAGGGCTACTCTTTATTGCGGTGCACAGGCTTGTCATTGTGGTGGCTTCTCTTGTTGCAGAGCATGGGCTCTAGGCGCATGGGCTTCAGTAGTTGTGGCACGTGGGCTCAGTAGTTGTGGCTCACGGGCTCTAGAGCGCAGGCTCAGTAGTTGTGGTGCACAGGCTTAGTTGCTCCGTGGCATGCGGGATCCTCCTGGACCAGGGCTCGAACCCATGTCCCCTGCATTGGCAGGCAGATTCCTAACCACTTAGCCACCAGGGAAGCCCTGTGTCACCACTTGATTTTGATACCATTTCAAACTTACAGAAAAGTTGCTCAGTACAAGGAATTTCCAAATACGTTTTACTCAGATTCACCAATTATTTGCATCTTTGCTATCTCCATGCCACCCCCTCCCCATGTATATATAGAATTTCCTAAGAATAAAGAACATTCCCTTACATCACCACAGGATGGATGATTTCCTACTATTTTTACAAATAAGAAAGTTGAGAGACTATACCTGAGATCCTGGCCCACAGTCCCGCTAGACTCAGGATGCAAGTCTCCTCTCTGCGGTCCTCAGGCCTCTTAGATCTGAAAGCACCAGCAAACTACCAGGTCAGTCACGCCGCCAGTGGGCAGGGCCCCCTTAACACACCTGGCAGAGGGAGAGGTATACTGTGCCTTCCCCTAGGTTGTGGGGGGCAGAGGCTGCGTTGGCACCACCCCTGGGGAGCCTCCTATTTGAGAACTGAAACTCTGTAGGTGCAGGGCCACAGAAGTTTCTGCGATCCTGGAAGCTTGTCCACTGGAGCTGAGCTTCCCTGGGGAATGAATGGAATCTCAAGGGAAAGGCACTCGGCTGCCTGCTAGTGCCCCACCCAGAATCTGCTGAAAATGTTTCTTCAGAGCACTGAGCTCTGAGGACCAATCTACAAGTGCTGGAACAAAGTGGTTAAACAAGAGTCTGTCCTTGAAAATCCCAGGCTTAGAGCCCCCGCTATACAAGGATCGCTTAAGGGGCTGCTTTTATTTGGAGGAACGAGGTCTATACAGAGGGCACTGGGCAGTGACAGAGCAGCAGCCGTCTGGGAGGAAGGATGAGGTTTCCCAGTAGCTTGTAGATGAGGCCTGCACACATATAATCAACTTGTAGACACCTCCGCCATCACTAGGGTAACAGTCCTCTCCACTCCTCCCTCGGTCCTTGTGAGTTACGAGACCCAAGGCATTCCTCTCCCCATATTTGCAGCCTCTGCCTCCTGCCCAACCAGGACAAACGCAGGCAGAACAGATCCCACATGCTGTAGCCTGGGAAGGAATTTAGCATCATTCCCGGCCCCCAACCCCACCCCTCTGGTCTGGCCTTGAGACCTAGGCCTGGTCCCACGCAAGCCCCAGGGTTATTATTGGCCTTGACCTTGCTATTCTTCCCTTTACCCTCAGACGCCCCTTCCTCCCTGACTCTGTTACGCATTAACTTTGTGATTGGAGGCGTCAGCCTCTCTGGACCTGTTTCTTCATCTATAAATGAGATAATGACATTTACCTTAGAGGGTGATGGGAAGGGAGAAAAGAATCCTCACTTGTGAAAGTGCACAACTAACTCGAGCCAGTGTTAGTCAAATCTGAAGCTCACCTATAGGAGCGGCCAGAGCTTGACCTCTCTTAATTTATAGTCTAGAAGTGCCCTGTGCTGAAGGTCATAAACTACTCAGTTAATATCCATGGCTGAGGTTGATTCCTACTGAAAAGGTTTTGCCCATTTTCACCTCACAGATTGACAAAATTACTTACAGACCACAGGGAGCAGGGTCCTCTCATACACTAGCAGGAGGAGATAAATGGGTACAATCTCGACACCTGGGAACAACAATTAGGAATATTCATCATATTCTCTTTAATTAAGCAATTCCCCTCATAGGAGTCTATCAGAAATATTCATAAATGTGCTCAAGATCATATATAGGCAATCATTGCAGCATTGTTTGAAATAGAAAAGTATACAGAGGCAATCTGAATGTCTAAAATTAGAGAAACAGTTAAAGAAACTGTGGTGTTGTGATGCTGCCATGCTGTGTTGTACTATGCAGCTATCTAAAAAAGTGACAGATCCCAAGGCCACCTACAGATTCAATGCAATCCCTATCAAAATTCAAATGGCATTTTTCACAAAAATAGAAAAAACATTCCTAAAATTTGTGTGGCACCACAAAAGACCCAAATAGCCAAAGCAATCTTGAGAAAGAAAAAAACTGGGTACTTCCCTGATAGTCCAGTGGTTAAGACACTGTTCTTCCACTGCAGGCCGCACGAATTCGATCCCTGGTCAGGGAACAAAGATCCTGCATGCTGTGAGGCACGGCCAAAAAATAGGAAAAAAAAAAAAAAAAAAAGAACGAAGCTGGAGGCATCACACTTCTTGATTTCATACTTTATTAGAAAGCTATAATAATCAAAACAGTATGGTATTGGCATAAAACAGACATATACATCAATGGAACAGAATAGAGAGCCCAGAGATAAACCCATGCATATATGGTCAGTTAATTTATGACAAAAGAGCCAAGAATATAAAATGGGGAAAAGATAACCTCTTCAATAGATGGTGTTGGGAAAACTGAACAGCTACAAGCAAATGAATGAAACTGGGCCACTAAGTTATACCATACACAAAATCAACTCAAAGGGGACTAAAACTTGAACATAAGACCTGGAACCGTAAAACTCATAGAAGAAAACAGGTGGTAAGCTCCTGACACTGAACGTGGGGATGACTTTTTTGGATTTGACACTAAGAGCAAAGGCAACAAAAGCAGAAATAAACAAGTGAGACTACATCAAAAACTTCTGCACAAAGAGAAAAACAAATACTGTATGCTAACACATATATATGGAATCTAAAAAAAAAAATGGTTTTGAAGAACCTAAGGGCAGGACAGGAATAAAGACGCAGACGTAGAGAATGGACTTGAGGACACGGGGAGGGGGAAGGGTAAGCTGGGGCGAAGTGAGAGAGTGGCATGGACATATATACACTACCAAACGTAAAATAGATAGCTAGTGGGAAGCAGCCGCATAGCACAGGGAGATCAGCTCGATGCTTTGTGACCACCTAGAGGGATGGGATAGGGAGGGTGGGAGGGAGACGCAAGAGGGAGGGGATATGGGGATATATGTATCTGTATAGCTGATTTACTTTGCTATAAAGCAGAAACTAACACACCATTGTAAAGCAATTATACTCCAATAAAGATGTTAAAAACAAAAAACAAAAACAAAGAAAACTTCTGTACAGCCAAAGAAAACCATCCACAAAATGAAATGGCAACCTATGGAATGGGAGAAAATATTTGCAAATCATATGTCTAATAAGGAGTTAATATCCAAAATATATAAAGGACTCATACAATTCAATAGCAAAAAAAGAAAAATCTGATTTTAAAAATGGGTAGAGGGTCTGAATAGACATTTTTCCAGAGAAGACATACAGAGGGCCAATAGGCACATGAAAAAATGTTTGATAACGCTAATCATCAGGGAAATGCAAATCAAAACCACAGTGAGATTAAAAAATAATAATAATAATAAAAAAAAAACCACAGTGAGATATCTCCTCACACCTGTCAGAATGGGTATTATTAAAAAGTCAAGAGGCACTTCCCTGGTGGTCCACTGGTTAAGACTCCACACTTCCACTGAAGGGGACATGGGTTCGATCCCTGGTCTGGGAACTAAGATCCTGCAAGCTGCGGTGCAGCCAAAAAAATAAAACAACAACAACAAAATACATTCTCTCTTTTTTTTTTAATTTGGCTTCGCCGGGTCTTAGTTGCGGCATGCAGATCTTCGTTGCTGCGTGTGGGATCTTTAGCTGCGGCATGCAGGATCTACTTCCCTGACCAGAGATGGAACTCAGGCATTGGGATCACGGAGTCTTACCCACTGGACTACCAGGGAAGTCCCAAAATACATTCTTAAAAGAAAAAAAAAAAAAAGACAAGAAATAAGTGTTGGAGAGGGTGTGGAGAAAAGGGAACACTTGTACACTGTTGGTGGGAATGTAAATGGGTGCAGCCACTATGGAAAACAGTCCCTCAAAAAATTAAAAATAGAGCTACCATATGATCCAGTAATTGTACTTCTGGGTGTACATCTGAAGGAAATGAAATCACTATCTCAAAAAGATATCTATACTCCCATGTTCATTGTAGCATTATTTACAATAGCCAAGACATGGAAACAACCTTAGTGTCCATCGATGGATGAATGGACAAAGAAAATATGGTATATATAAAGAAAATATGGTATGTATACACACACACACACACACATACACACACACACACACACACACACACACACACACACATACTGGAATATTATTCAGCCACAAAAAAGGAAGGAAATCCTGCCATTTGCAACAACATGGATGGGCCTTGAGGGCATTATGCCAAGTGGAATAAGTCAGACAAAGACAGATACTATATCCTTTCACTTACATGTTGAATCTAAAAAAACCCCAACTCATGGAAACAGAGAACAGATTGGTGGCTGCCAGGGCCAGGGGGTAGAGGATGGGGTTGGGGGAAATGGGTGAAGGTTGTCAAAAGGTACAAATCTCCAGTTATAAGATAAATAAGTTCTGGGGATGTTATGTGCAACATGGTGACTATATTATCAGTACTGAATTGCATATTTGGAAGTTGCTGAGAGAGTAGATCTTAATAATTCTCATCACAAGAAAAAAAATTATAACTCTTTGAGGTAGTGGATGTTAACTAAACTTATTGTGGTGATCATTTATATATATATATATATGTGTCAAGTCATTATGTTGTACACCTTAAACTAATACCATGTTATATGTCAATCCCATTAAAACCGGAAAAAAATAATATAAAATTCTAATATTGTCCCTGCTGAAAACTCTGTTATTACTCCCATGGCTCTTTACATGACCTCCAATATCCCAAGTGCTCAGGGCCCATCTTACTTCTCTAGTCCTACCTTGGCCTCCACTTGCCATCCTCCAACCCCAACAAACTCCCTCAGTATCAGCTATCACAACGATGCAGATCATAAGTGGTTGTACTGATCTAACAGACCCACAGTAGAAAGCAAAACTGAAAAACACGCTTTAACTCATTAGGAAGAAAGATCCTATGACTTAAGTCCATAACCCATACTATTGCCCAATTTCTTAATCTTAGGTAATCTGCTCATTGTATCCCACCCAATGCTGGTGATAGAAATAGCTATGCATACCTCTATCAACTCCATATTTATCACAGCATAAAATACATCAAAGTGATAAGTGCACTAATGTTTTACAATAATGAAAAAATAATGACAGATCATTATGTATTGACATGGAAAGATTTTTATACTTTTAAGCAAAAACTGCAAGCTGCAGAATTATTTTCAATGATTCAAAAGTGCCTAGCATATAGAAGGTAATCAACAAATACTTGTTGAATTGAAAGAATGTGATCCCAGTCTGTCTTTTTTAAAAAAATGAACACACACTTATAAACAAGCCCATATATTTTCATGTGCCTAAAAAAAGTTCTGGAAGGATAGTGAGCACTGTCAACTGTGTTTACCCCTGGGGTGTGAGCAGCTTTAGCTTTCCCAGGATCTGGTCTACAGAGCCCACATCGTGGGAGGTGAGGCTGCAGTGGGCAGCCCACGCGCACACCAGGCTGCTCAGAGGAGTCGTTGTTGGAAGGGTCTTTACTCCTGCTCTCTCGGCGGGAAAGAACAGTAAAGCCCAACCACTTCCAACCACTACTCAAAGTAACTTGCAGGGTCAGGGAGAAAAGAGCCAAGGACGAGATGTGCAATTATTCAGGACACTGTTTTATTTATACCTAAGGAGAGACACCAGAGTATGAACCCCCAGGGGCCTGGGCACTGGGTGGGGCCAGACATTGTGGGTGAGTGACCTGGAGGTGACTGTAAGCAAGTCAAGACTCTGGGAGGGGACAGCCAGAGGGACCTCTCAGGCATTTAGGTCCGGGTTGTGGGGACGCTGGAAGCCTGGGGGATTTCTGACTCGTAAGCCAAGACTTGCTTGTAAAGCCCATCAAAGCGGTACTTGCACATGTTATCACATTTGATCCTCGCAACAATACTGAGGGAGGCATTTATTAATTTATTGATCAATAAGTATTTTCACCAAGGAAAACCCATTTCTAACATTCATTCTGATAATTAGCGAAGCACCTGATACAGATAAGATAGAAAGATAGCTGGAGCACTTGTAATAGCCAACTCTGGAGTGTGGACTTACTTTCAAATCAACATATAATAAAATATACCCATTTTAAGTATATTAATTTTATTTTATCACGAATGTATCCTTTTTTTTTTTTTTTTTTTAATTTTATTTATTTATGGCTGTGTTGGCTGTCTTCGTTTCTGTGCGAGGGCTTTCTCTAGTTGGGGCAAGCGGGGGCCACTCTTCATCGCGGTGCGCGGGCCTCTCACTATCGCAGCCTCTCCTGTTGCGGAGCACAGGCTCCAGACGCGCAGGCTCAGTAGTTGTGGCGCACGGTCCCAGCCGCTCCGCGGCATGTGGGATCCTCCCAGACCAGGGCTCGAACCCGTGTCCCCTGCATTAGCAGGCAGACTCTCAACCACTGCGCCACCAGGGAAGCCCCACGAATGTATCCTTTTAAGTATACTAATTCTAACGTACATCAAGTACACTAAAAGCAGCTCGATCGAGTTTTCCAAAGCTATAAACTCATATAACCACGCCTCCAATGAAGACAGAGCACTTCCATCACCTCAGAAAGTTTCCTTAAGCCTCTTTGCAGTCATTCCTCCAACCCGCATTGTCACCAGGAAACAACTCATCTGCTGTTACTATAGCTTAGCTTAGTCTGCTCTAGAATTTCATACAAATGAAATCATCGTGTTTGGCTTCTTACATTCAGCATATTTTTAAGATTCATGCATGTTGTGTGTATCAGTAATTTGTTCTCTTAAATTACTGACTTGTCTTTAATTGTATTGGATATACCACGATTTATTTATCCATTCTCCTGTCAATGGATCTTGGGTTGTTTCTGATTTTTGGTTATTGTGAATAAAACTGCTCTGAATATTCATGTACAAATCTTTCTATAGATGTATATTTTCATTTCTCTTGGGTAAATACCACATACTGTTATGTATGTTAACTTTACAAAAAACAGCCAGTCTTTTCCAAAGTGGTTGTACCATTTAACACTCCCACCAGCAGTGAATGAGAGTCCCAATTGTTCTGTATTCTCACCAGTAAAAGGCTTTGTCAGTCTTTTAAATTTTAGCCATTCTGGTGGGTATGTATCTCAACATGGTCTCAATTTGCATGTTGGCTAATGACACTGAGCATATTTCATTTGTTTATTGGCCATTTGTATATCTTCTTTAATGAAATGTCTGTTCAAATCTTTTTTCTATTGATTTTTGATAATTAAACTTTTTTTTCATTTAGCAATTTTTTACTAAAGTGATTGAGGTAATCATAGTTATTACCTTTCTTACAGGTAAGGAAAGTAAGTCCAGAGAAAACTTACCCAAACTTTCTTACAGTACAAAACCAGCCATTTGTGGCAACAACTCAAAGTTATTCTGAGCAACTGTCTGTACTGCAAAGGGAGGGAGTGTTATCCTCAAGCTGTGCTGAATGACACCCACCTGCTTAGTAGGCTTTATTCAAGGTACCCAGATGTTTGAGAGTGAACCAGAACCTTCTGATATTTTAGCTTCCTGCCTAGTAAAAATAAAATAAAAAATCAGACGTGCACCTAATTAATAGACATCCTATGTTCATGGATCAGAAGACAATATGGTTAAGACGCCAATGCTCTTAAAATTGATCTACAGATTCAACATAATCCACCTCAAAATCCTAGCTGGATTTTTTGTAGAAATTCGCAAGCTCACTCAAGATTCATATGGAAATTCCAGGGACCCAGAATTGCCAAAACAATCTTGAAAAAGAGCAAAGCTGAAAGACTCACTGTTCCCAATTTCAAAACTTAATACAAATTCACAGTAATCAAGACAGTGTGGTGCTGGTCTAAGGATAGGTATAGAGCAATAGGATATAATCGAGAGTCTAGAAATAAACCTTTAAATTTATAATCAACTGATTTTCAACAAGGGTGGCAAGACAATTCAATGGGGGAACGAACAGTCTTTTCAGCAAATGGTGCTGGGACAACTGGATATCCAAAGTTGGCCTCCTACCTCAAACCAAAACACCATATATTTCTTAGAAGAAATATAGGAAGAAACTGTAGGCATAAATCCTTGTGACCTTGGGGTGGGCAAAACACAAGTGACAGAAGAAAAAATGGATAAACTGAACTTCATCAAAATTAAAAACTTTTGTGCTTCAGAGAATAAACACCATCAGGAAAGTAAAAAAGACAACCCATAGAATGAGATAAAATATTTGCAAATCAGATAAAGTATTTGCAAAAATATTTGCAAATCTGATGTCTGATAAGGTGCTGGTATCTAACATATATAAAGAACTCTTACAATAATAAAATGACAAGTAATCCAACTAAAAAATGAGCAAAGGATCTGAATAGACATTTCTCCAAAGAAGATATGCAAATGGCCACTAGCCATCAGGGAAATGCAAATCAAAACCACAACGAGAGGGACTTCCCTAGTGGTGCAGTGGTTAAGAATCTGTCTGCCAATGCAGGAGACACGGGTTCGAGCCCTGGTCCGGGAAGATCCGACATGCCATGGAGCAACTAAGCCAGTGTGCCACAACTACTGAGCCTGCACTCTAGAGCCCGCGATCCACAACTACTGAAGTCCGTACGCCTAGAGCTTGTGCTCCGCAACAATAGAAGTCACCACAATGAGAAGCCCCCGCACCGCAACGTCGAGTGGCCCCTGCTCTCTGCAACTAGAGAAAGCCCGCGTGCAGCAAGAAAAGACCCAATGCAGCCAAAAAATAAATAAACAAATAAAATTTATTTAAAAAACAAAAACAAAAACATAATGAGATACCACTTCATACCTACCAGGATGACTATGACCAAAAAGACAGATAACAACAATCATTGTCTAGGATGTGGAGAAACTGGAACCCACATACATTGCTACTGGAAAACATCCTGCTGGTTCCTCAAAAGTTAAACACAGAGTTACCAAGGTATATACCCAGGAGAAATGAAAACATATATCCATACAAAAACATGTACATGAATAATGTTCATAACAGCTTTATTCATAATAACCAAAAAGTGGAAACAACCCAAATATCCATCAGCTGATGAAGATAAGTAAAATTCCATACAATGGAATATTATTTAGCAATAAAAAGGACTTAATTATTGATACATGTGACAACATACATGAACTTTGAAAACATTATGCCAAATCAGTCACAAAAGACCATATATTGCATAATTCCATTTGTATGAAATGTCCAGAACAGGTAAATATATAGAGACAGCAGATTAGTGCTTGTTTAGGGAGGGAATTGGGGGGAAATGGGGAATGACTACTAATGGATACAGAGTTTCTTTTGAGGATGATAAAAATATCCTAAAATTGATTCTGGTGATGGTTCCAGAACTCTGTGAATACACTAAAAAACATTAAATTTTACACTTTAAACAACTGAGTTATATTTAGAAAACATTGAGCAAATGTCAAATTCTATAAATTATTAAACATTTTCTTAATTGGGAAATGATTTTATAAATATAGTTACATTGTTGTTTTATAGATAAAGTACTTTTATGATAAGCTCACAGAGCATAATGCAAAATGATATCATTACTCAATACATTGGATATTGGTTGTTATTTGCTGAAATTTTTATCAGTATAGTACAATGATCCTGCTTCAGAGGCAGGTATAGGATGGATTTCCAACATGATGAACACTGTTGGATGAACATGATGGACTGAAGCAGAAGAAAATATGCATGGAATTGGGTACTAAATAAATGTTGTGTTTTTGTCAAGATTCTATCCACGTTGTTCTGAAATAAAAAACAGGTTCTAAACATTAAAGCACACACACACAAACAAGGAAAATGACACAATCAGTAAAACATGCAGAACATATTCTTAAACACACATTTACACACACACACACACACACACACACACACACACACACACACGCGCTCAATCTGGCAGCCGCTGCCACATCTAGAGACAACTAGACAAGCTCTAGTGGGGAAGGCTTACCAGTTTCCCCAAGGAAAGGAACATTTCCTGATTAGCCATCTCCACTGCCCTCCCCCGCACCATTTGCATCCCTAACCTAGGTGCACACCAGGTTGTCTTTTTTCTTTCAGGGGTGCCCCTGGGTTTTCAGGGTAAGAGGGGAGCCAAGGGCGAAGGACAGTCTCTGGGGTGCGGCAGGGTGCTCAACCCAAGGAGGGCGGCCTCAGCAAGCAGCACTGCCACCTTGTGGCCGGGGATGGTCCTACCTCTGGATAAGGCCCCAGAGACCCTCAGTGGGGCTCCTTTAGACTCCTCAAAAGAACACATTTGGTAACTCAGCAACATTCCTTCAAATTTCATTTTTGTTGCTTTCTTAGTATAAAAGTAATTCATGTTTGCCTTATAAATTTTAGAAAGTGGAAATAAGGAAAAAGAAAATAATAAAAATTACCTGTAAACCCAACCCCCAGAGATAAGCAAGGTAAGGCCACTTGGGTGTATATTTTTCCAGTTTTTCGTCTAAGTTTTTTTTTTTTTTTAAGCAAAAATGGGATTATATAGTACATACAGGCTTTTTTCATAAACTAAATATATTGTACAAATATCTTTCCACTCACTTGTTCAACATTGTTCTGCAACATTCTTTTTTTTTTTTTAATTAAGGAAAATTCCAAAAATGTATGAAGGTAGAGAGCCTAGTATAATTGGCTCCTATATACAAATTACCCAGCCTCAACTATTGTCAACACGTGGCTGACCCCACAACATTTTTGATGGCTGCATTATATTCCTTTCTTTGGCTGACTGGGCCATAGTTTATTTTACCAACTCCTTATTGTTGAGCATTTAAATTATACCCAGTTTTACACTGACATATTGTTATACTGGGGTGAACATCTTTATTGCTGAATCTTTACAGAAATACGTTATTTTCTTGGTTAAATTCCCAAGTCAAAGGTGATATGAAGTTTGTAAGGTGTTTCTTTATTTCTTTTTTTGATTTTAATGTTTATTGCCTTTTCTTACTTGGAAACAGCCAGGACCTAATGAGCACTGAATATTCCCAATTAATTTAACAAGCAAGCAAAACAACCCATATATATTTTTGTCTTGATATTATCCACATATATTGTAAGGAGTTTCTTATATCACCCAGATACTTTCCAGAAAGCTGAATTAGGAGCCTTTTTAAATATAAAAAAATTGAGGACCTTCTCCTCATATCATAGTGAAGAAAAATTGGTAGAGAAAACTTACAATGATAAAAAAATACCTACTATAAGTTCAGCAATGTTTAAAGGGGAGTTTTATTTTTATTAATCACAATCACACCTATATAGTTTTCCTTCAAATTTTATTTTCAAAATTGCAAAACCACAGAAAAGTTGAAAAAGTAGTACTATGAGCACGCTTACACTCTCTACCAAGCTTTAATAATTTACCATTTTGCTTTCTCTCTATATATGAATACATTTTTTGAAAATAAATTGCAAACATCATGCCACTTCACCCCTAAATTAGCATTATTTAGCATGCATCTCCTAAAATAAGGGCATTTCCTTACATAACTACAAAACCACTATCACATCTAAGTAAACTAACAATAATTCCATAATATCATCTAAGTCTACATGAAAATTTCCCCAATTGTCCCCAATTATATCTTTTTATGTATTTATTTATTTTATATCTTAAAAAAAAATTAGATTCAAAGTTCATGAATTGTTGTATCATTTAATCTAGATTAGTCACTACTTTTTCCATGACCTTGTCCTTTTGAAGACCGCAGGTCAGCTTTCTTACAGAATGTTCCACATTCTGAATTTAGTGACTGTTTCCTCCAACTGTTGTTCAACTTGTTCCTCTGCCCACTGTGTTTTCTGCAAATTGGAAGTTAGGTCCAGAGCCCACGAAAGAGGTGGACTATAGTTGATTGCATTATTTATTGGTCCTGATTGTATTCCATCCTTTCCTCTGAGGTGCCTGGCATATATAGTACTCAAGTGTTTGTTAGATAAATGAATGACTTGCTTGCATCCTTGTGCAGTGATTTTCAAGAGCCAGTGTATGGACCACTGATGATCTTGAAGATATTTTCACTAGACAAGAGCAAATGAGGAAAATAAGGACTCTGAGTTTTCCAAAAAGCCAATCATATTTCATTTAAAAGACTTGTTAATTCACCTTACAAATTACTTACCAATTCCAAAGGGAAAAATAGTAACATAACAGTAGAGAAACATAGTCGCCCCCATTCTAACTGTGTGATCAAAGTTAACATCTCTCAAAATAGGACAAACCAATGTCATGTGCTTCTTGCTGTGATATACTGAGAAAGGACACATTATTGCTGTGGTATTCTTGGCAGAAATGCATTACCTGAATATACTCATGAGGAAACATCAGACAAATTCCAACTGAGGGACATTCTACATAAAAACTGGCCAGTACTTAAAAAAAAAAAAAAAATCAATGTCATGAAAGACAAAGAAAGGCTGAGGAGTTGTTCCAGTCTGAAGGAGACTGAAGATACATGACAACTAAGTGCAACATGTGATCCTGGGCTGGATCCTGGACCAGAGAAAACAATAGCTCTTAGAAGAAGAAGGAGGAGGATGAGGAGGAGAGGAGGAAGAGAGGGAGGAGAGAGGAAAGGAGGAGAAGGGGAAGGAGGGAGAGGAGGAGGAGGAGGATGGGGGAGGAGACATTATTGGGACAATTAGCAAAATTTGAAGAAGGTATGTAGATTAGATAATAGTATTGTACCAAAGATGTTAAATTTCCTGATTTTGATAATAGTATTGTGGTATTTCAGGGTTAAGAGATGCCATATCTACAATTTACTCTCAAACAGTTTAGATAAGAAATGTATGTATCTAGACTATTTTCTCTCTGCGCATATGCGTGTGTGTGTGTGGAAAATGACAAACCAAATACAGCAAAATCTTTAGTAATTGACAAATCTGAGTGAAGAGTTTATTGTACTACTCTTGCAACTTTTCTGTCTCTAAGTTTGAAATCATTTCAAAGCAAAAAGTAAAAAAAAAGGAAAATCTATTAGTAATCCTTCAATGATGTCCTTACCATATTTTTAGAATTAAAAAGAGTTTGTTTATGAATGAAATGATGGTGATGGTAGATGGTAATTATTATCAATGAACTTCCTGGAAAAGTGAAAAGTTAGCCACTTCCTGTTGGCCCCTTCTCCAATGTTTTTCCTAGTACAAAAAAAATTCTAAAATGTGAGAAGCACTATTTTAGTGTGTATCCCTGAAAGAATGGACTCCTGCCTTCATACAGAGGCAGGACACACTGTGTCCTCAGTCATGAGCCAAGAAGAGCTCTGTGGAGGCCTCATGGGGCATGAGAGACCTGCACACACACATCTTCTTGGGCACTCATCCACGGCACACATCCTGAGTGTCTCTGGAAAGGGAAGTCCAGCCTCTCTTGGCATGCCACTGGCTGTCTAGCCTAAGGTGTGATGGGATGCTCCAGAGCTGACCAAAGGGACAGAGTTAACATTATTGGCTCTTTCTCAAGAAAGCAAGGACAGAGTGAGAAAATCACGGCAAGTTACAAAGGCAGGCTCTTAATTAAGCCCTCAGCCCCATGGAGCTTGGGCCTTGATGGAAGGGGTAGGATTTAGCTAAGCCAGGGGAGAGGGTGATGATCTTCCCTTAATACACTCAGTAGGTGCTCAGAAAGTGGATATGTTGCCATCATCAACTTCAGGAAACAGGGGCAGTTGAGACTCTGGATCAAACCAGCCTTTGCTTCCTTTACCAATTCTTGGTGGGAATGTTTAGCTGACCAAAGAGCATCCCTGGCTGTGCTGGGAGGGTAGGCAAGCTCTCCTCCACTTCCATCATCCCAGGAGGTCCTTGGAGGATGCAGGACCCTCAATGGCAGGTGAGATTAAGAAACAGGGCTCCAAATTGTCATTATATACAGATGACATGATACTATACATAGAAAACTTTAAAGACTACACACAAAAACTACTAGAACTGATAAATGAATTCAGCAAGGTAGCAGGATACAAGATTAACATACAGAAATCTGTTGCATTTCTTTACATTAACAATGAAATATCAGAAAGGGAATGCAAACAATCCCTTTTAAAATCACAGGAAAAAAATAAAATACTTAGGAATAAACCTCACCAAGGAGGAGAAAGACTTATATGCTGAGAACTACAAAACATTAATAAAGGAAATTGAAGATGATTCAAAGAAATGGGAAGTTATCCCATGCTCTTGGATTGGAAGAATTAATATTGTTAAAATGGCCATACTACCCAAAGCAATTTAATGCAATCCCTATCAAATTACCCATGACATTGTTCACAGAACTAGAACAAATAATTCTAAAATTTATATGGACTCAAAAAAGACCCAGAATTGCCAAAGCAATCCTTAGAAAAAAGAACAAAGCAGGAGGCATAACCCTCTCAGACTTCAGACAATACTACAAAGCTACAGTAATCAAAACAGCATGGTATTGGCACAAAAACAGACATATGGCTCAATGGAACAGAATAGAGAGCCCAGAAATAAACCCACACACCTATGGACTATGAATCATGGACAAAGGAGGCAAGAATATACAATGGAGAAAAGACAGTCTCTTCAGAAAGTGGTGTTGGAAAAGTTGAACAGCCACATGTAAATCAATGTGTTAGAACACACCTTCACACTATACACAAAAATAAATTCAGAATGACTTAAAGACTTAAATATAAGACATGACACCATAAAACTCCTAGAAGAGAACAAAGGCAGAACATTCTCTGACATAAATCATACCAATGTTTTCTTAAGTCAATCTCCCAAGTAATAGAAATAAAAGCAAAAATAAACAAATGGGACCTAATGAAACTTACAAGCTTCTACAGCAAAGGAAACCATAAACAAAACAAAAAGACAACCTACGGACTAGGAGAAAATATTTGCAGATGATGCGACCAGCAAAGGCTTAACTTCCAAAATATACAACCAGCTCATATAACTCAATAACAGAAAAACAACCCAATCTAAAAATGGGCAGAAGACCTAAATAGACATTTCTCCAAAGAAGACATACAGATGGCCAATAGGTACATGAAAATATGCTCACATCACTAATTATTAGAGAAATGCAAATCAAAACTACAATGAGGTACCACCTCACACCAGTCAGAATTGCTGTCATTAAAAAGTCTACAAATAATAAATGTTGGAGAGGGTGTGGAGAAAATGTAACCCTCTTAATTGCTTTTGGGAATGAAAATTGGTGCAGCCATTATGGAAAACAGTATGGAGATTCCTTAAAAAACTAAAAATAGATTTGCCATATGATCCAGCAATCCCACTCCTGGGCATATTCCCAGACAAAACTATCATTTGAAAAGATACATGCACCCCTATGTTCATAGTAGCACAATTTACAATAGCCAAGACATGGAAACAACCTAAATGTCCATCGACAGATGAATGGATAAAGAAGATGTGGTATATGTATATACAAAGGAATATTACTCAGCCATAAAAAAGAACGAAATAATGCCATTTGCAGGAACACGGATGGACCTAGAGATTGTAATACGAAGTGAAGTAAGTCAGGAAGAGAAAGACAAATACCATATGATATCACTTATATGTTGAATCCAAAATACGACACAAATGAACATATCTACAAAACAAAAACAGACTCACAGACATAGAGAACAGACTAGTGATTGCTAAGGGGGACAGAGGCTGGGGGAAGGAAGGATTGGGAGTTTGGGATTAGCAGATGCAAACTAGTATGTATAGGATGGATAAACAACAAGGTCCTACTGTATAGCAAGGGAACTATATTCAATATCCTGTGATAAACCATAATGGAAAAGAATGGGAAAAAGACTATATATATATGTATAACTGAGTCACTTTGCTGTATGGCAGAAATTAACACAACATTGTAAATCAACTATACTTCAATAAAATTTAAAAAAATGAAAAAAGAAACAGGGCTTCAAACCTTTGGACAAAAAAGCAGGAACCTGACTCTGCTCTGTGGACCCCAGCAGGCCTGCTGGACAAGAAGAGAGGATCCAGCCAGACCTCCAGATTCCACTGATAGCTCTGTGAGCACAAGTGAGGATACAGCTGCGAATGGGGCCCAGGCCAGGACAAGAGCTGGAGTCTCACCTGGGGACACCAGTGGGTCACACAAATTCCATCAGGCTGGGTCAGAAGTTCCTGTGCTGAACTGGGACACTGATTCCAGACTCAAGGGAGGTGTGGCGGAGGCCTGAGTCAGAACCTTGATGACAGCTGGGGGAGGGCATGGTTTGGGGCACATGTTAAGGATGGAGATTAGTGAGGTGGGGGAATAGGGAGCCAGAAATAGCCACAGAGTTGTGAAGACTGGGAAACAGGGATGAGAATGGGGATGGGAGTTGACTACCCACTAGGGTTATTGCTAAAGCTGCTGAGTGAGCTTGAGCTGTGAGGACGGTCAGGGGTGGGGCTGAGGAAAGATCTGGGGGAGACTGGGTCACTGGGGAAGACAAGGTGATGGGGGGAGGAGGAGGGCAGGGCAGGAGGACAAAGACCAAGAGGGCAAACCCCAGGTCCATACAGATGGACACTCAACAGGTGAGGGTGTCAGAGCCAGGAGAGTTCATGACTAGCCCCAAAATAGAGGTCTGCGGGACAGAGGGGCAGGGCAGAGGCGGGTGGGGTGCGGACATGGGGAGAAGTCAAGAACTCCTGACCTCCTCGGTGGGTTGGAGGGCTGCTCTGGGACTTGCTCTGAAGAAGGCTTGGCTCTCGTCACCAGCTGAGCTCACTGAAGCTGCTGACCCTATTTAACACACTGCTGTCCAATCCAAGCAACATCGGAGCGTCGTCTTAAAACTCGGGTCTAAAACATTCTGTTCCGACCTGGCAGAGCGCAGGCCCCAGGGACGGCCCCGGGCGGCCACCCAGCTGGCGGCCCCGCCCCTCCCGGCCGCCGGGTCCAAGCGGGCGCTCAGTCTCCGCCTAGTCGGTGGCGACGGAACAGGCAGTGCGAGATCCGCTTTGGAGCTTCAAGCACGTTCCCGCCGGCTCTGCGCCAGAAGGCGGCGCTGCGAGCGGACAGAGCGGAGACCTTGACCCTGGCCCGGCCCCGGGGGAGAGCGCGCGGGGCCGGGGAACGTGTGCCGGTTCACTCTCCGGCTCTCGTGGTGGGGAGTCTGGGCGGCTGGCGGGCGTGAGGCCAGAGTCACGAGTAAGGGGCCGCAGCGCGGAAAGCTCGCGGAGCGCACAGGGTCCTGTCACCCGCCCGGGTTATGGGCCACTGTGGCCAGATCCCGGAGGGGGACCTGGAGCTGCGCGGCGCACGCGAGTCACACCAGGCCGCGGCGGGGCGCGACAGCTGGGAGGCTGCTCGGTGCTCCCTGCCCAGCGCCTCTCACCAGCCTGAAGCTAAGTGGGAGGGAGTAATTTGTACTCCAAAGAGGGGTTTTGCTGGTCCACTGGCGAGGCAGAACCGGTGCCTGCTCTAGCCACATCCCCACCGCCCGCGCGCCCACCTGGAGGTGAAAAGACACCCTGATTGTTACAGAAACATTTGTGTTGCAGCACTAACCCGAGCCCACAGCGTGGAGTGAGGCAGGTTCTTCCGCCAGGCGTGTACACACGTGTAACACGACATAAAATGTGTCGTTTTTTTAAGCGCGTTACCTGAACCCAGGACTGTGCAAGGCACATGGGTAACCCAGATTTGGATGTTTGCAGCCTATCTTTCCTCCCTGTGTCACCCTTGAAGCAGGACTTAGCTATTCCTCTCACTCCTCTCCAAAAAATCCACTTACACAAGAGCTTTAGGAAATCTTGTAGGTTTTTTTTGACGGCTTATAGGGGAGACCAAGGAAAGAGGGGATTTTATACATACAGCACAGGGTGCAGCGTTTCATTCCGTTAGACATCTGTTCCCTTAGTTGCCTTTTTGGTGTTCCTCATCCACCCTTTCTCTGAGAGGCCTCTGAATCTTACCCAACCCCGGGCACTCCCTCCAAGATCTTCCTCTGGGCTTCTGCATCTCTCCCCCTTCCTCAGGCAGAGAACAGCTGGGCCATGCCTTCCTTAACTGCTCATGGGAACACATGCTCTCAACCACACCAGACAGCCTGCTCAACAAAGACCCTCTCATCACCAGCATTCACGCTCTGCAGAGATCAGCAACAGTTTTTATTTCTGAAACACATGTCTTCTCTCATCCAGTTGTTTCAAAAATCCACATGGGGTTGTTCCCATTCTACAGATAAGGAAACTGAGGCTTAGGAAGATTAAATAACTTCCTCAATAGCATATATAATAAAAGCTGAACCAGGACTTCCCTGGTGGCGCAGCGGCTAAGAATCTGCCTGCCAATGCAGGAGACACAGCTCAGAAATCTGTGCATCTTCATCTTTTGTATTTGGGGCAGTTTAAGGCTCAATTGGGAAAAGAAAAGAGTAAAATGTATATTATTTTCTGAACCCTCAGAGGGAAGTTGACCTGACCTTAGATGCCACACTGATTTCTGAAGGATCTGGGGGCACGTTGATGCAATATTTGAGATAATGTAAGTGAAAATACTTTGCAAATTAAAAAATAAAATGTAACCATGAAGTTCTATTCACATACTGTCCAGATTTCAGCAGCAGTATCTTCATCTGATACCATGGAACTCTCAAAATCAGTGTTAACGCTATGATATAAACTTAGGTTAAGTCATATTCCCCTAAGACCCTGTGTTAAAATTCAGGTTTTTATTTCCCTCACTGATTTTCATTTTGAATAATTTCGTACTGAATTTTAAGATCCTATTAGGAAGAATAATATTAAGAATAGCTAACACACAGTACTGACCCTGTGCCAGGCACTGTTCTAAGTGCTTTATACATAGTAACTCATTTAATGCTCATAACAACCTTATAAGGTAAGAGGTACTACTCCTGATTTGCAGAGCAGGAAGCTGAGGCACACACAGGTTACTCACCCAGAAACATACAACCAGTAAGTGGCAGAGCTCCTATCCCCGGTGTCAAGCACCATCCTGCTCTTTGTGGCAGAATGCCCTCTCCTCCTTTCCGCATCCAGCCCATCTGCAGATACTGTTTTCCTCTGGTACAAAACCAGACCCCAGAGGGAGCTTAATGGTCTTTCAACTCCTAAAGCATGTTATCACTTCCACTCATCTGGCTCT
Source organism: Balaenoptera physalus (assembly GCF_965194825.1). Taxonomy (NCBI): domain Eukaryota; kingdom Metazoa; phylum Chordata; class Mammalia; order Artiodactyla; family Balaenopteridae; genus Balaenoptera; species Balaenoptera physalus. The sequence goes on along the minus strand of NC_138883.1, from coordinate 84,298,550 downwards.
TTTCTTATGCTGCCTCATTTTGTTAGGTATGTCTACATATATATTTGTCAGCTCTCCCCACCTAGTTCTGAGGACCAAAAAAAGGCTCTAAAACATCCTTACATCTCCCCTCCATGCCTATGACATCAAGCACAGTGCCTTCATAGTAGATGCTTAAGAAATTCATTCATTTGGTCTACACAAATTTGAGTGTCTACTCAAATTTGACAGAAATATGACAGAAACTCTGTAAGGCAGTGGAGATTCATAGGTAAGAAGACTTGGTTCCAGTTGTTGATTGATTACTACTTTCTCAAGCACAGTGTGTACTTAAAAATGAAGACAATAGTTTATTCTCAACTCTGTTCAACCTGTGATCAAGATGTAGGTGGGGGGGCTTCCCTGGTGGCACAGTGGTTAAGAATCCGCCTGCCAAAGCAGGGGACATGGGTTCGAGCTCCAGGAAGATCCCACATGCCATGGAGCAACTAAGCCCATGCGCCACAACTACTGACCCTGCGCTCTAGAGCCCGCGAGTCACAACTACTGAGACCGCACGCCTAGAGCCCATGCTCCGCGACAAAGAGAAGCCACCACAATGAGAAGCCCGCGTGCCACAACGAAGAGTAGCCCTCGTTCACTTCAATTAGAGAAAATCCCGGGCTCAGTAACAAAGACCCAGCGCAGCCAAAAATAAATAAATAAATTTATTTAAAAAATAAAGAAAAGCTGAACCAGCCTTCAAACGTAGGCAGTCAAGCTCCTTTTCCTGTCACAAGTAGCCTCTTAGAGGGGCAGTTTAAATAGCCACATCTGATGTGATGTCTTTTGGTGCATCTATGCGTATTTGTCATGGAATTGTTGCGTGTGTGATGTCCCTTGCATCATTCTGTGGTTCTTTGATATGTGGACTTGAAGCAACATTTCTCAGATATAGAAATTATGTCAGAAAGTTAAACTGGGTGACTTAACTATCCGCATTTATATTATTATTACTCAAATACAAATGTAGCTGAGATACACAGCCCCATTTAATCCTCACAACTCCCTACAAGGTTGGGACAGTGGTAAAGTGATTCCACCTCCTCCAGTGTGAATTCCTTTATAGAAAATTCTGTTGCCTCCAAGTTTAACAGTCTCTTCTGGTGCTAAGGATGAATACCTGAATGAACATGATGTCCTATACAGTAGCTATTATCCACATTTGGCTTTCAAGCCCTTGAAACATGGCTAGTGTGACTGAGAAACCACATTTTAAATTTCATTTTATTATGTTTAATTTACAGTTTAAAACTGATACTTGATACAACTCTTGGAGGAATTTTAAGCATCTTTGGAGCAACTTAGATATGTGAATCTACTTTTTCAACTGTACATTTTATAAAATCTAAACACAGATTAAGTATTTGTGATGAAAATTTAGCATCCAAATTGAGATAATGTGATGGCAAAATACACACAGAATTTTGAAGACTTATGAAAAAAGAATGTAAATAGCTCATTAATAAGTTGATGTGGATTACATATTGAAATGAAAATGTTTTGGATTTATTGGGTTAAATAAAATATATTAATAAAGTAAAAAAAAAGAAAATTCTGACATATAGTACTTCAAAATAAAATGTCTTTCCCACAGTGCCACAGATATCAGATTAATTATTAATACTATATATAAATGCCATATAAATACTACATGTATATACTACTGTAAATACTATATAAATACTTATATGGTAATATCCGTGTGCCAGGCATTGCTCTAAACACTTTACATATGCACTCATTTAATAATTACAACAACTCTGTAAGGTAGGTCCTATTATTTTTCCAAAGATATTTTTAACTTGAAGTTTAATTTACATAAAATACAACACACAAAATTTAAAGTACAATTCTATGATTTTTGACTAATGTATAGACTCATGTAACCTTCACCTCAATCAAGATATAGAACATTTCCATCGCTCCAGAAAGTTCCCTCTGCCCTTCTCAGTCTTTACCATCCAAAGAAACCACTGTTCTGATTTCTTAGACCATAGATCCACTTTGCTTTTTCTAGAAACTTCCTATAAATGGAATCATAGAGTCTGGCGTATTTAGTATAATCCTTTTGAGATTCGCTCATGCTGAAGCATGTATCAGTAGTTGTTCCTTTTATTGCTGAGTAGTATTCTATTGCATGAATACATTACAATGTGTTTCCAGTTTACTCGCTGATGGACATTCGAGTTGTTTCTAGTCTTTGGCTATTGTGAATTAAGCTGCTATGAACATTTGTAGACAAGTGTTTCAGTGAACGCAGATTTTAGTTTCTCTTGGGTAAATACTTAGGAGTTGAATAGAGTAAGTGTATATTTAACTTTACAGGAAACTACCAAATAGTTTTCTAAAGGTTGTAAAGTTTGATATTACTATAAAAAACCGGAAACTGAGTCCCAGCCAGATTAATTAATTGACCCCAAATAGCTTGCCCAAGCATATGTGTTCTAGAGTTTCTCTAGTGGGGAATGAATTAGAAAAAAGGAACCCTGGGGCTGGGAAAAGAAAAGGTTGTGAAGTGGGAGGGAAGAGGGTGCTAAAACCTGGGGATCCAGCCCTGAGCGCCCTCTCTCTGCCCTGGGGGAGGGGCCGTGTGCGGCCAGGGGACTGGGTTGTCCAGGCTGGGCCCTGAGGATCCAGCCTGGGGGGTGGCAGATGACATCCTTCTCACCACACTTCTCTGCCCCCCTGGCCCGCCACTGCTCGCCCAGACTCCCCCACCAGGAAGCAGCGGGCGGGCAGGGCTGTAAGCTGCCCTTTACACCCCGACTTCCGAGATGCACGAGGCTAGAACGCTTTGCCCAGGACGATTCTCTGCGGATCCTGAGGGCGGGACCCACTCCCTCCACCAAAGGTGGAGGGTGGGTTTCCACCTCTTGGAGGGGATCCGGAAGCCCCCTCCGCCCGTGGCGGGAGTATTTCAGACTTGGCTGCCTCTGCCGCCGCCAAACCCAGCGGTCAGCACAGCACTTGCTGGACTCTTCATGTCTTTTTCTCTTTGCTCTACTAAGTGATTTTTCAGGAAGCAGCTCACACGGAGGAGTGAGATCACATTTATATCGTAAAATCAAACATCTCAGCTGAATTATCTTTTGGCTGGAAAGACACCAACTTGCAGATTCTAACAATAGAGTTGTCGACATTGAAACAGGAGCGGAGGAAATAGATTTTTTATTATAGCGAGGAAATAGATTTTTAACTGTTGGCATTTGATATAGACAGCCATTTGAACCAGAAAATACCATCCAACATACAATAGGTAATTGACTGACCAGAAAGCAAACACATTTTCATCAATGAGATGGAGACTGCCCTTATTTTTAACCTGAAGATACACACTCAGGAGGCCAAATTTACCTGGCAACTTTCTACCTCACTTGTCCTTTCACTCTAATATTTTGATTTACTTGAAAGGAAGAAGTGGAAACGCATAACAGGTGCTCATGATGAAAAGAGATGAAAGTCAGAGGCCTAATCAATGGACAAGTTGTCCTCAGACCCTGGACGGATGCCTAGGTTAGACCCTGCAGAGGCTCCAGAAGAGGCGAAGGCCGTGGGTTTCACTGGGGAGACAAGATTTGAGCAGAAGCAATCAGTGAGCCATACAAGACGGTCTGTACCGTACAGTTATGTCACTAGTCATGAAAATTCACATTTTCCTTAGACCATCATCATCCCACCAAAGCTGAATTAAAATTTCACCGAGATCTTGTTACTTCTAAAAATTTAACGTATTGAATAGACAATACATTAACAAGGCTAAAACATCAGGAGATATTTGAAACATTTTCACAAAAGTCTCCCTTCTATGGCATCTCTCAGCCACCGGTTCCCATCTGTTCTCCTCCATTGTTATTAGTCTGAGTCTCTTTATGTGCCAATAAGCACATAGGAATAATCTCTCTTTTACACAGTGTAGCATACGGTTCACACTGGTCTGCATCTTGCTTTCTCCCCTTAATATATAGGTTGAGGATCTTTCTATATCAGCTCACGGAGAGCTTCCTCATTAAAAAAATTTCTTTTTCATAATATGAGAGTGTTTTGCTGTATGAATGAGCAATAAATTAATTATCCAGTCCTCTTATCTATGAACATTTAAGTTGTTTCCAACATTTTTGCTATTACAAACAATAATGCAATGAATAACCTAGTATACATGTCACTGTGCACATAAGTTATATCTCTAAGGTAAATTCCTAGAAGTAGAATTGCTGGGTGGAAAGTTAAATGCATTTTCAGTTTTGAGAGATATTGTCAAGTTGCTCTCTGCAGAGGTTGTCCCACATTATCCTCCTAATTTTCTCCACACCCTCACCTACAGCGTGTGTTATCAAAAGTTTAAAAGTCTTAGTGAAATATGTTTTCAGTGTAGTTTTAATTTACACTTATTTGATGAATGAGATTGAACATCTTTTCATACATTTAAGGCCCACTGTATTTCTTTTCTCTGTGTGGTCTTTTATATTCTTTGCTCATGTTTCTATTGGGTTATTAGTGGGTTTTTATTTTTGTTTTATTTCTAAGAGTTCTTTGTATAAGAGGAAAACTCGCTTTTAACAATGCAAGTTGCAAAAATTTCCCCAAATTTTACATTGTTTTCTGACTTTGCTTATAGTATTTTTGCCATGTGGGGATATTTTCTTTTTAATGCGGTTAAATATATCAATCTTTTTGGTGTGTGTGGCTGCTGGAATTTAGTTAAAGATAAAAATATTTTCCCACTTTAAGAGAGGAGCTTATTAAAACAGCTCAACATATTATATTTTTATAAGACTATTTACAACAAGGCATTTATTACATAAAATTGATCCCCTCCCCTGCCCCACGTTAGTACATTAGATAAATAAGAATGATATGATCAAAAGTGACTACTATTTAAAATAGAATATGTCTGTATTCAGATAGTTTTAGACATTTTATTTATTATAGTCTAGTCATATATAGAACAGAAATTTAGTACCTTAACTAATTGTCACATTCAGAGGTGGAGAGCAGATTCAAAACTAAAGACATGAGAAGACCTCAATTGAGGGTACATTTTCAAAAAAATAATAATAACAAATTAAATTTAAAAAATAAATAAAAAGGGAATTCCCTGGTGGTCCGGTGGTTAGGACTGTGCACTTTCACTGCTGAGGGCCCGGATTCAGTCCCTGGTTGGGGAACTAAGATCCCACAAGCCACGCAGCCTGGCCAAAAAAATAAAAATAAAAATAAAAAAATTTTTTTTAGTTAAAAAATAGGGTACATTTTCACATCAAAGAAAGAGTGTCCATGAAGGGGATTGATGCCTATAATATATACAAAAGTATTAAAATAAATATTTTAGAACAGAATACTCAGATAAGGCACAGTCATAACAAACTCTGGATCCACCTTAATCCATCAAAAATCAATATATACTTAGCAGGGGCCTGCCGTGGCAAGGCACTGCCAGGCACTGCAGGGAATATAAAGAGATTGAGAGGCATTGTTCATGTTTACCCTTCAAAATTTCACATTATTTTTCACATATGTATATGATCATTTAGGTATTAAGGCATCTTTCTAAGGTATTTAGCTGGCAAGTCATCCAGAAACTTTGGCCAAAAGAGAACAAACGTGAGTAACCATGTGATTTTTGTTACTAAAACTAAAAAAAGAAAACAGTTGACATTTCACTTCTTTACCGACTTGAAGGGCCACAAGAAGGAGACCAGACTGTTGCCTCCCTCATACTGATTTATCTTGCCCTCTCTCTGTATCTGCCCCCAACAATGGAGTGAAGAGAGGTGAAGGTTAGTCATCTTGCCACTCTCTATGGCCAACTCTTTCCATCTTAGGGGTACAGTTTTATGACCATTGCCTTTGATGCAATAGCGTAGTATCCCTATAAAACATAAATGATTACACAGTCTTTTATTATTTCTATTATTTCACACCATGCATTTTAAGTATTATTTAATGCATTTTGGGGGCAGTGATAACGGGTAATGATTTGTGAAGTCTGAAAATACATCTAGATTATTTTGTATGCATTTTTGCAGCCTTATGGAAATAATTACCATTTAGAAGATAGCAGAGATAGAGAGCTATAGACCAGACTTCATGCTCCTCTTTCATAGTGTAATATATTTCTATAAAGGGGCTTCCCATCCTGGATCTGTATTTCCAGCTCCCCTTATGGGAGGGACCACGTGCTAAATTTGCGTTGGTAGAATACGAACAGAAGTCATTTTATACCATTTTCAGGCCAAGTTTAAGAAATGTGGGTGCCTTCTCCAAGTTCTTTCTTTGCTGATTGGCTGCAGAGGGTAACAAGGCCCTGGGAGATGGCAGAGCCATGTGAGGGAAGGAATCACCAGAGGAAAGACAGGTACCCACTGAGCAGCAACGTTAACACCAGACGGTTATATGAGGAAGAAATAAACTGTTGTGTTAAACCTCTGAGATGTTGGGGTTTATGTGTTACAGCAGCTAGTGTTACCCTAAATAAAAAAAAATCCTTTTATTATAAGTTGCATTTTTTTGTAATATAACTCCAATATGGAATGTAGATCACTCCTCTATTACGGCTATGTAAGTTTGGTCCCTCTGTCCTTATGGAGGTTATAATTTAGTTGACTGCTCTGTCTTTAGCCATGTTCTCATTTAGCGACCTCAATGAACAATAGAGGGTCTAAAAAGAAATTTGCAGACAGACGCAAAGTTGAAAGGGATAGCATGATGTTCAATGAGAGAATCAAGATCAAAAAGTTATCTAGATTGATAAAAAGGAACAAGATGAAATTTAGGCATGCAGTAAAATGATATGCTTTCACAGACAGTGGTTTGAAACAATTATAATGATTCAGACATTATTATGAATTGGGAAAGGGAACATTTGATAAGTAATGGAAGAAAAAAGCGATCATTTCTATTATGTGTAAGGAAAAAGCAGTTCTTGTGAGATGCAGCTTACTCTCCAGTTACCCGAATAAAAAATCTGGGGCAGAATGTTTTAAATTGTCATCTATATACTTTAAGTGTATATGGCTCAGACACAGAGACCTCCCTCCACTTGGAAAACCTTGTTTACTTGAAAAACAACAATAAAACATACATCAGAAAGACTGGATTCAGGGCTTCCCTGGTGGCGCAGTGGTTGAGAATCTGCCTGCCAATGCAGAGGACACGGGTTCGAGCCCTGGTCTGGGAAGATCCCACATGCCGCGGAGCAACTAGGCCCGTGAGCCACAACTACTGAGCCTGCGCGTCTGGAGCCTGTGCTCCGCAACAAGAGAGGCCACGATAGTGAGAGGCCCGCGCACCGCAATGAAGAGTGGTCCCCACTTGCCGCAACTAGAGAAAGCCCTCGCACAGAAACGAAGACTCAACACAGTCATAAATAAATAAATAAATAAATAAATAAAAGAACGTGAATTTCTAAAAAAAAAGAAAGACTGGATTCAAAAGATTAAAACCTACAGTTTATAAAATTCATTAGAACTCACGTGTGTAGAAAAAGGAGAACTCATTCTAAGTCAGACTCTGTCTAGGTGTCTAGGGGAAATGGAATAGAGTTCTGTGTGAAATTACCATAACAATAATCACTCATCTTTATAGTGCCCTAGAGCAGGGGTCCCCAACCCTTGGGGAATGGTACCAGTCCGAGGCCTGTTAGGAACCAGGCCGCACAGCAGGACCGAAGCTTCATCTGCCATTCCCCATTGCTCGCCTTACCACCTGAACCATTCCCCCCATGCCCGCCTCCTAATCCGTGGAAAAATTGTCTTCCACGAAACCAGTCCCTGGTGCCAAAAAGGTTGGGGACCGCTGCTCTAGAGCAGTTCTGTCCAGTAGAAATATAATGTGAGTCACATATGTAATTTTAATTTTTTTAGCAGCCACGTTAAAAAAGTAATAGAAACAGGTGAAATTATTTTTAGTGTTAGATCTTATTTAACTGGTCATTTCCACATATATTCCACATGCAAAATTATTAGTGAGATATTTTGCATTCTTTTTTTCAGACAAAGTATTCAAAATCCAGTGTATATGTTACACTAGCAGCACATCTCAGTTCAGACCAGCCACATTCCAAGTGTTAGTAGCCCCGTTTGGCTAGCCGCTGCTGTATTAGCACAGTTCTGAAGAGTTCATTGTCTTGTTTAATCTTCACAGAAACCCTCCACCATAGGTATTATTATTCACATTTTACAGATAATAAAACTTTTACAGAAGCGAAGTAATTACCCCAAGACACCCAGCCATAAGGGAAGATTCACTTTCTGATGGGCAGTGTATCTCAGGGTTAAGCAGGCCAGTGTGGAGTCAAACAGAACTCTGGCTTCAAATCCTGGCTCTGACATTTTCTTAGCTGTTTTACCTCGGGCACATTTTTTTCAACATGTGATTTCATTAACCGAAACCTGGTCATAATAAGAACCCTCATAGGCTATTGTGGGATTAAATGAGATAATGCCTGCAAGGTCCTCAGCACAGCACCCACCCATGGCAAGTGCTCCCTGGAAGTTAATGGTTATCACCTTGACGACAAGCCCAGTGCTCCTCCCACCTTCCCACACTGCTGCCCGGGAGCCTCATCTTCCATTCACCCAGGGTTCATTCTCCACGTGTGACTTTTACCAGGAACCAGGGAACTGAATTTTGGTTCTGACTCCAAGACCAGACTCATCCCAATACATCACAGCTGCTTTGTTGTCATTTTTTTTGTCAAACATATTGTTGTCATTTTCCAACAGCACAGGGTGTGATGACTTGACAAACCACAAAGTAAATCCGGAAATGTTGAAAGGCAGCCACGGAGTCTCATTCTGAGACCCCTCCAAAGCGCCCCCTCACAACTGCGGGCATTGTAGGAATACCTGTCACTTGGTTCTGGGACTGTGCCACCCCTCTTCGTGCCCTTTGCAATCTGCACAGCTGAAGGGAGGAGATAGAATGTCTCTAGGCAGGAGCTGGGGCGTTCTCACAGCCTCCTCCCTGCCTGGCACCAGTATCCCCACTTATCTGCAGTGTCGTAACATGACCCCTTCCCCCAGAGCCAGGTTGAACTTCCCGCAAGGCAGTAACAGAGTGTTTTTTACCACCCTGAACGAAATACTTTAATAAACTATGGGGTTGGAGTATTGAACCCACAAGTAGTAATATGGTGGTGCTCACACACGCAATGCACGCTGGTTAGGGACTGCCCCCCAAAGTGCTTTCTTTCGTCATAGAGCAATGGTTTTACCGAAGACAGGCTCTCAAAAGATTGACACATAATGAAGTGAATCTTAGTTCATTCACTCATTCAACAGATACTTATTGAGCCCCTACCACGGACCAGGTGTCGTGCAGGGTGCTGGGGATGCGATGGTGGGCATGAAAGACAGAATTACCGCCTTCAATGAACTTATCTTCTAGAGGGGGATGTAGATAGAAATCAAATATAGAATTACAAACTGTAGTAAGAGCTGGAGGAGAGGGAGCAAACCGCAGAGAGATCTGATCTGGTCTGCAGGTCAGAGGAGGCTGCCCTGAGAAAGTAAGGACCGAGCTGAGGAGGCTTAGGCTATGTGAGGGCCTGAGGGGATAGGGGAGGCATCTTGGCAGAGGCGAAAGTGTAGCAAGGATTATGCTGGGGTCATCTCAGGTCTAGGATAACAGAGCTGGCTATCAAGAACCTCTTTTATACAGAGGCCCACTGTGTATCCTGTGGAAATGGCAGAGGGATTTTGGGGTTCAAAGTTGGACTCCGGAGGTTCCAAAATCATCTCTCCTACGGAATTCCCTGGTGATTCAGCGGTTAGGACTCCACACTTCCACTGCAGGGGCCCGGGGTTCGATCCCTGGTCCGGGAACTAAAATCCTGCAAGCCACGCAGCGTGGCCTAACAAAATAAAACAAAACACAAAATCAACTCTCCTAAATAAGAAAGAGAAAAATGCTGCCCAAAACTTCTGAGAGAAGCAAGCTGGGTGGGCAGGTATGAGAGGGTTAGGCCACTTGTACACACCATCCCGGGGCACTAGCTGGTGTCCCACTTGCAGGCCAGACGGTTCAGGGTTTGCCCAGACTTGAGAAAGCTGAGTGTGGTGACAGTGGAGGAACCATCCTCCCACCCCTGCCTTGATGGCAGCAGCAGTTGAATGCCATGAGGGCCAGGGTGGTGGCCCTGGCTTCTTTTTGTCACCGGGTGGCTGGAGCAATAAGGAAATGGCAGCTACAGAATGTAGTAGGGTGGGAGAGGCAAGCACAGCGCGGGCAGCTTCAGCTGAGCTGAAGAGGGCAGATCAGGGGTGCTGGGATCTCACCCAGTGATGTCAATGTATTGGGGGCTTGTCACGAGAGATCATTGCATTTTTAATGCCCATGACTGACCTCCAGGTTGTCAGGTTGTGAGAACATAATGATAAAGCTCAAAAAATGTCCAGACTTGGGAGGTGTGTTCCTCTTCTCCCCCGCTTCTCTCTTCCTCTTCTCTTCTTTTCCCTTCGCTTCTCTTTTCTTCCTCCTCTTCCTTTTTCTTGGGAAAAACATGAGTTTTGGACATGTTGAGTTGGAAGTACCTTTGAGACATCCAAGTAGTGATGTTAATTACCAGCTGGACATGTAACTCTGTAACTTAGAGGGCGAGACCTGGGCTAGAGATCTGTGTGTGAGCTCATTGACATACATGGTACTTGAAACACTGGGCATGAATGCATGGCTGGGGGAGAAAGCAAGAGAGAAAGGGGCCCAGGAAAGGTCTTGAAGAGCCTCAACATGCAATGACTGAATGAAGATGAGTCCACAAAGCAGCCAGAGCAGTAGGGTCAGAGAGTGAGGAGGGACACCAGTAGAGGTGGTTGTCCAGAAATCTAAGGAAAGAGTGTGTTTCAGGTAAGAGTGTGGTCCACAGGGTTGAATGCTCCTGGGAGGTTAAGAATGGAGCCTGAAGAGGCCCACTGGATCTAGTGAGTCAGAGGTCATTGGCGATCTTGGGGAAAGATGTTTCTATGGAGTTATGGGGGCTGGAGTTTAGGAATAAATAGGAAGTTCGGAAATGGAGACAACAGGTGTAAACAACTCTTTTCTAGAAGCCTGATTATTCTGTTAGAGCATGCAGTTGTGACGTTGAAATCTGTGCATTAGGATTCACTGAAGGAGGTACCATATTTCAGTGGAAAGAGAGCCATCATTTGTCAATGGGAAATCACATACTAACAGAATTGGCGCCCCCCTTAATGAACCTGTGGAGCATTGACTCTGGTGGGATTGCTACATACATCATGGCAGCAACAAGACAAATGTTCTTCATTTTGGGTATGCACCTGTAAACCTAAACAGCATGATCTGTACGTGCAGATGGTTTTGTAAACAATTACTGATATAGGGGCATTTTTAGCCCATTGATCTACTGGGAACAGGAAGTGACAGGAAAAGAGACTAATCACGGTGATGGATGTGTGCATCAGAATTCCTGACTCACAGCATGCCTCAGCACCCAGGTCTCAACACCATTGCCTGTGACACTTCAAACGGCATTGAGGCCACCTTAAAGCCAAGGGGGAGGGTCTGCCATGGCAACACAGGCATGTGGCATTCATTCAACTCTGACAAATGTGAACTGTGAAGGCGAGAGTGTGGGACCAGATTTTTGGAGACTGAAACATTTACTAACACCCACAGCTTTGATGCCCAAAGTCAAAGTCAGAGGATTATTTCAGTCATTTTTGATCGCAATACTTCAGACATTTTGACCCATTTGAAGACGCTGACAACACTTACTTGGTTCTGAATAGGAATCAGCACTTTTTAAAAATCTGTGTGCATACGCCTCAAATCTCTTAACTCTAATTTCTGACACCCAAAGCGTCCATTTTAGAGGCGGATACTCCTCTTTCTATTTTATCCTTTTTACCTGGAAAGAAGTGGATCCTGAAAAGCTGAACTACATGTCAGGAGAAGGGAGAATGTTTGAAACTTTCAAATCAGTGTTCATTAAGATAAGTATCTTGATGGCACATCATACTGACGGCAGAGACGCCATACACTGAGAGCGTTGGTACTCACTTAAAAACGGCTTCGGGCACATTTGAAACGTACTTATTCATAGACTGTGCATAAATTAAAGGGAAGGGTTTTCAGAAACAGTTATCTGATGGTGACAGTTATCTATGTTCAGACATCTGGTGCTTGTCTCTCCTCATGCCTGAGCTCCTCGTTGAGTTTAAGAAAGATGCCAAAGCTGCCAAAATATCTCTTTTGCGCCCAAATTCACTTTAATAAACACTTACGTCTCCATGTCTTCGGGAGGAAGAGAACGAAGTAGGTGGGCTGAGGCAGGACACCAACGTGGGCAGCACCAGAGGACCCCGGGGTCTCCTTATTACCAGGGAGAGAAGGTGACCTCCTGCCTGGGGTGATTTTAGAATGCCTGGAAAGGACCCTCGGGGGGGAGGGTGGGAACCATGACGAACTGAAACCACAAAACTCCCCCACCTGTAAGTCAGGAATCCCTCTAACAGGAGCTAGAGATAAAATGTAAATGCTTATGGCTCTGTGAGAGATAATTCAGAGATTTTAATTCACCCTCAGGTGTAAATGGTGCTTCCAGAAATCTGGTCAAGCCTGAAGGAAGGAGCGTGGGAGAAAGACCCAGGCAATAGGGCAAGGGCTGCCTCAAGGGCCCAGGTGTCCTCCGGGGGGAGGCAGACAGGATCCACATTTTAGCTTTGGTTCAGGGCTGGGTCTGACTGGGAGGGAAGCGGAGAGAGAGGGAAACTGTGAGAGATGGGAGTGGGTTCTTTGTACTCTTGGGAGCAGGGTGGTGGGTTGTCGGATAGTGGGCACATCAGAAAGATACCACCCTTTGGCTGCCTTCTCTGCAAGCTTCAGGCACTTCTTTCACAAGGACGCCTCCAACGTCTTTTCATCAGTCTTGACAACTGCCATGTCAACACAGGACCTTAAAATTTGTTGCAAGATACCATTTTCGGATATGCTCAGAAGAATCAATCCTGTCCACTACCTTCACTTTCTGAGAGAATCAAAGTGATAGTTGGTGGGGACCAAACCAGATTTAGGGGAAGGACCCCACTGAACTCTTCTATCCCTAGTTTAATATTATGGTTTTAGCATTTGCATATATCTTCTTAAATAACATTTAGGACTTTGGGCGATTGGGATTGACATGTATACACTGATGTGTATAAAACTGATGCCTAATAAGAACCTGCAGTATAAAAAAACAAACAAACAAAACAACTAATACTAAACTTTCATTGGGTTATTTGTATGAAGATGACTTTTTTAAAATTTATTTTTTTAAAGGTTTTTTTGATGTGGACGATTTTTAAAGTCTTTATTGAATTTGTTACAACACTGCTTCTGTTTGGCTGCGAGGCATGTGGGATCCTAGCTCCCCGACCAGGGATTGAACCCGCACCCCCTGCATTGGAAGGTGAAGCCTCAACCATTGGACTGCCAGGGAAGTCCCTAAGTTCATAGCAATATAAACTCAAGTTTGAACACAGCTAAGTTTCAATCAGTTACAATTATTATCCTTTTTGAAGTTAAAATTGTCCCATCTTTGGCTTGTGGGAGCCTTTTTAAGTTGGCTCCTGAGTCTTTTGACATGACTGAAGTAGATTTTGATCACTTCCTTGCTACCCAATAAAACAAGATGCCCAGGCTGATCTTGTATACCTCTTACCCCAGACCTGGAATCAACCATCTCTCCAAGAAACTGTGGTTTCTTTTAGTAGAAAATGGTATTTCAAGACTACAGTCTGGGTACTATAGATACTCATTGCTCCTAGGTTGGTCACTGTTTCTAGGCCTCTTCAGTTGACAGAGCTAGGATGGATAGATCAATTGACAGATCAATCAATAGATAGGTATAAACTATCTCATGAGTTCCTACTGATACTTCCAATTCAAATTCAGGACCAAAGGGGTTTTTTTTGTTTGCTTTTGTTTTTGTTTTTTGGTTGCACAGCTTGCAGGATCTCAGTTCCCTGACCAGGGATTGAACCTGAGCCAAGCAGTGAAAGCCCAGAATCCAAACCACTAGGCCACCAGGGAACTCCCCTGTTTTTTGTTTCTTTAATCTTAGGGGGTTTTATTAGTCATGTATACTTTAGTAAGAATTAGCTAGACCCTTTCCAAATTGACAGATGAGAACAAGTTCTCAAGCAAGCTTAGGCAGAAAAGGGAAATTTAGTATAAGGATACACAGAGCCCAAGGACAGAAATGCAGACAGACCTCAGGAAAGTGGTGAAACCAGGGACAAGAAAGTTATCAGGGATCAGGGCAGCCCTTCTCTATGGGAAGCTTCTTGCTTTTCTTTCATCAGATCTACTTTCTCCACTTCATCATCCACGTGGTTGGTAAAAGGTGTCCAAACACTTCCAGGAGATGGGCATTTTCCTGTGTTACAAACATGGCTACTGGGGGTGGAGACTAGGTAAGGAAAAGGAAGGGCTGTTCCTAGGCAAGAGGGAATCTCAATCACCTGGAGTCCATGTCATGAGAGGTGTGAGTGCATAAAGTCTGTGGGCACAAGGGAGGGCAACCATGCTCGTGAAAAGAATGCAGGACGGGGTTTTCACTTAACCTTTTCTGTATCACATTTGTATCTCTTTTCTTCCACTCCAAGAAGCCTGGTTCTCAAGGACACAGGGCAGGATAAAATTAGAATATCACATAATTAATAATCTACTTTAGGACTTCCCTGGTGGCACAGTGGTTAAGAATCCACCTGCCAATGCAGGGGACACGGATTCGAGCCCTGGTCCAGGAAGATCTCACATGCCACGGAGCAACTAAGCCCATGCGCCACAACTACTGAGCCTGCGCTTTAGAGCCCGCGAACCACAACTACTGAGCCCGCCAGCCACAACTACTGAAGCCCGCTCGCCTAGAGCCTGTGCTCCACAACAAGAGAAGCCATTGCAATGAGAAGCCCACGCACCGCAACGAAGAGTAGCCCCAGCTTGCCGCAACTAGAGAAAGCCCGTGTGCAGCAACGAAGACCAGCACAGCAAAAAATAAATAAATAAATAAATCTATTTTTAAAAATAATAATAATCTACTTTATCCCACTTCACACACACAATAGTCTCAGAGTAACATTAATACCACCACTATCAATGTAATTACTGAGAACAGTTAAAACTCAGTTTTCACATATGTTCTCCCCATTCTCCCATTTTTACAGTTGTCTGTAGCTACACTGTATGAGCATATGGCCTTTGTGCCCTATATTTTCTGTTTTAACCCTCACTCAGTCTTAGTTCTATGAGTAACCCTTTATTTAATGCTCACACCAGTCCTTAGGTTGATGTTTTTCTAGTCATTTTTATTGTCTTAATTGTGAAAATTTAAGACTATCCATCAAAATTGTATTAGTATGGTTTTCCAAAGAAATACAACCAATAGAATGTGTGTGTGTGTGTGCGCGTGTGTGTGTGTATTTATTATAAGGAATTGGCTCAGGCAAATATGAAAGCTGAGAAGTCCTAAGATCTGCAGTTGGCAAGCTGTAGACCTAGGGGAGATGATGGTGTAAGTTCCAGTCCAAAGCCAGCAGGCTCAAGTCTCAAGAAAAGCCGAAGTTTCCATTTGAGTCCAAAGGCAGGAAAAGACCAATGTCCCAGCTTAAGGTAGTCAGGCAGGAGGAGCTCCCGCTTACTCTCAGGAGGGTTGGCCATTTTTTCATTCAGACCTTCAACTGATTGGATGTGGCACACCCACATTAGGGAATTTAATCTGCTTTAATCAGTCTACCAATTTAACTGTTAGTCTCATCCCCAAACACCCAGAATAATGCTTGACCAAATAGCTGGGCACAGTGTGGCCCAGGCAAGATGACACACAAAATTACCCATCACAAAAGTAGAGGGCAGGAAGACTTTTTGCTGCCCCTAAAATCAACAAGAAGTCATTCATTCTGCCTGCTAGTTCACAAGGCCAGACCTAGTAAGGGTGCTGGTATTATAATGAAAGGTTGCAATTTACAGAGCATTACATGTATTATACCATCTAAATCTCCAAACAAACCATAGTCTACAGATCCAGAAACTGAGGCTTCGAGAACTAAAGCAATTTACCCAGTGTCATACAGATAAGTAATGAAGTGGGGATTTGAATACAGATCTCCTTGATTTCCAACCCTGTGCTCTTAACCACTATGCTAGATGTCCTGGAAAGAACACAGGCTTATAAGGATAGAAGGTGAAGTTTTTTACTCTGTGGCACACAGTTCAGCTGAGTGATATTTACATGTGTTCCAAGCCTCACAGTCTCTTTAAGTATCCTTGGAAAAAAACAGGTTTAAAATAGTAGATAACTGAGAAAAGAATAAACCTGTCATGACCATTTTTTTTTGGCCATGCTGTGCGGCTTGTGGGATCTTAGTTCCCCAACCAGGGATTGAACCTAGTCCCTTGGCAGTGAACGAGCCGAGTCCTAACCACTGGACTGCCAGGGAATTCCCATGACCAATTTTTAAATTTGCTCACTACAGTTTAAAACTTCAGGAAGCTCATTTCTCCATTTCTAGAGTTCACACAGAATACCAAATAGTGGTATGTGGATTATAAAAGCTATGATACTTAGAATTAAAGCAAGAGAAAAATAATTTTTGACAAAATATATATACAAAAGAGCATACATAAAATATACGTACAGTTCAAAGAGTAATAAAATAAACACTCATGGACGCATCTTTCTACCTGAATTATGTCTACTAATTTCTACTACTTCTGGAAATTAGAAGTAGATGGAAACACTTAGTACATGTGTTTATCTGCAGGAGAGAGTCAAAATTACAAAGCTGATTTAAGAGCTGGTCTGAACCTCCTAGAGACTTGTCTTTCCCAAAGTGGATTCAGAGGAACCCCAGACCTGTGAAAAAAGGGATTCTATAGTCAAATAAGTCTGGAAGAGCAGTGCATATTCCCCTGTCTCCACCTTCCACTCAGATCTACAAGGGACACATTAACATACCAGGAAAAAAAGCCCTGTAGTAACCTTTTAAATTCTGTGTAATGCTGGATTTCCCCAACATATTTGACCACCAAAACTTTTCAGGAGGCCTGTTACCACCTGAATGCAACTTGTGTTCCCCTGGGGAAATGCCAGCACAGGTGCCCACTGGTGACAGGGGCATGAATGGAAGCTTTCCTGACCAGTGATGCTGATGAGAGCACAGTCTGAATGGTCAAATACCTCTAGACTCCTGAGAAAAGTAGAGGTTCAGGAGGGAGTGGGGAATGGGAACAAAGTCATAGCCACTCTAGTCAAGGAGATGGGCGGAGACGGGAGCCAGCACAAGATGAGCAAATGTGCTTTGCTGCTCCAAGGCAACATTACCTTCAAGTTTGCAATTTAGGTGGTGGTTTCCAGGAGGCCTATGAAAAATAAAGGCATAAGATCCTGTTATTTGACTTGTGTTTTAACCGGTAAGAGTCTCTGTCTTAGTTCAGGCTACTGTAACAGAAAACAATAGACCACAGGCTTAAACAACAAACTTTCATTCCTCACAGTTCTGGAGGCTGGGAAGTCCAAGTGCTGGCAGATTTGGTGTCTGCTGAGGGCCCTTTTCCTGGTTTGCAGATGGCCACCATCTCACTGTGTGCTCACATGGCAGAGAGAGAGAGAGAGAAAACTCTGGTCTCCATCCCATCATGGGGGCTCCACCCTCATGACCTCATCTAAACCTAATTACCTCCCAAAGGCCCCACTTCCTAATACTATTACACTGGGGATTAGTGCTTCAACACATGAATTTTGAGGGGAGTACAAACATTCAGTCTATAGCAGTCTCATTAGCAATGATTGCATTAGCAATTATTGTACAAAGCTTTGTTGTCCCATTATGCAACAAAAGCAAAAGCAAAAATAGACAAATGGGACTACAGCAAACTTAAAAACTTCTGTGCAGCAAAGGAAACAATCAGTAGAGTAAAAAGGCAACTTACAGAATGTGAGAAAACATTTGCCAAACATATACCTAATAAAGGGTTAATATCCAGAATATATAAAGAACTCATACAACTCAACAACCAAAAAACAAACAAACAAACAAAAAAAACAAATGACCCTTTAAAATGGGGAAAGGACTTGAATAGATGTTTCTTCAAAGATGATATACAAATGGTCAACAAGCACACGAAAAGATGCTCAACATCACTAATCATCAGAGAAAGCAAGTCAAAACCACTATGAGATATCATCTCACATCCATTAGGATGGCCAATATGAAAAAGGAAACACAAACAAACAAACAGAAAATAACAAGTGTTGGCAAGGATGTGGAGACACTGGAACGCTTGCACACTGTTGTTGGGATTGTAAAATGGTACAGCTGCTCTAGGAAACAGTATGGAGGTTCCACAAAAGAATAAAAATAGAACTACCACATGATTCAGCAATCCCACTTCTAGGTATATATCCAAAATAATTTATAACAGAATCTTGGGACTTCCCTGGTGGTCCAGTGGCTAAGACTCCATGCTCCCAATGCAGGGGGCCTGGGTTCCATCCCTGGTCAGGGAACTAGATCCCACATGCCACAACTAAGAGTTCACACGCCGCAACTAAGGATCCTGCATGCCGCAACTAAGACCTGACGCAGCCAAATAAATAAATATTTTTTAAAAAAATCAACAAAAGCCCCCAGAATCTTGAAGAGCTATTTGCACACCCACATCCATTTCAGTATTATTCACAATAACCAAAATGTGGAAGCAACCTAAATGTCCACCAATAGATGAATGGATAAATAAAATATGGTATATACATACAATGGAATATTATTCCACCTTACAAAAGAAGGAAATCCTGGCATATGCTACAACACAGACCTACCTTGAGGATATTATGTTATGTAAATAAGCCAACCACAAAAACATAAATGCTGCATGATTCCACTTATATGAGTTATCTAAAGTAGTCAAATTCATAGAAACAGAAAGTAGAATGGTGGTTACCAGGGGCTGGGGGGAAGGGAAACAGGGAGTAGTTTAATCAGCATAGTTTCAGTCATGCAAGATGAAAAAGTTGTAGAGAGCTATTGTAGAACAATGTGCATTTATTTGACAAGACTGTATTGTACACCTAAAAAATAAGAGGGTAAGTTTATGTTATGTGTTTTTTAGCCACACACAAACAAAAAAAACGCCTTGTCTAGGAACTTCCTCGGATGCTGCTCTGAGTAATATTCCTCAAGCAGTATCCTCCAGCCAGGCCCCGGGAGACTTATTTTCCAAGTTTCTTCTAGAAAAGGAACGTAAAACTGAGTTTTCTGGGTACTTCAAGAGCCAGAATGATGGAAGAGAAACCATCCTGACCTCAAGGAGTCAGGCAGGGCAGTACGGGGAGCTGTACTTGCAAGTACGGACACGACAGCCTTGAGTACACACTGGTGGAGTGGGGAGGAGTTGGTGCCAAGAGGAAGCTGCCCTGAGGAGGGGCAGAGCTGGGGCCAAGAGCCACTCTACAGACTGGTGTGCAGCCTGGAAGCAGAGGAAGGTCACCAAGACAACTGGAAAAGCCCCCACAGCAGGGGAAAGGCAATGTGAGCAGCTGGGACTCTTAGAGAGGGAGCCTTTAGTTCTGGGAATGACACTGCTAGAATGAATGGGACTCAAGAGTCCAACAAGGGCTACACACCATTTTAAAATGCCAACACTGGTAAATTGCTTGATATTTAATCCTCAAGAGGGTCAAAGTTAATCACCATTTTTGACTCCTTTGAGACAGACCTTAAAGTTGAACCCTTTGACACTTTGTAGGTTTTCAAATTTTTAGGTCTTACTACAGGGAAGAAAAAAAAAAGTATATATATATATATATATATATATATATATATATATATATATATATATATACACACACACACATATATATATATACACACATATATACACACACACACATATATATATACACACACACTTTTTTCTGTAGCATATATATACATATATATTATATATAATTTTTAAACTATGGCACTATAGAAAACATGACTTAAATGCCTTCCAAAGTAGATTGGGAAAGGAGGAATATTTCATGTATACCAGATGCTCAGCCCAGCCTACCCCCTTGACTCCATGACAGGAGGGCACCCCCAACTGCCACCCATGATTAGTGCTTACATCACGAGGAAGCCATATCTTGGGAAAGTCAAACTGTCCAAAGTGCTCACTGGAATAACACCATCCACACACTTCAGTCCTCAAAATATGGGAAAGTGACTTTGGACAAGTCAAGGAATCATACACTTGATATTTCTAGAAATTACTAGGTAATTTGCTGTTTAATCCTGTATCTGGCAAGCCTTTGAAATAGAGTCACTCTAATACTTGAGACCCTAACTCAGTTATTCTTCAAAAGAAAAAGGGGTAAGCTAGAGAGGGAAACATGAAGAGTTACCAGTAAGTGCCGGAGCCCAGCATTTCCCACCCTTGAGGAACGTACCCTCCTTAAAGGAGAAGAAAAATTGCCCAGCTCTCTGGCGTCCACTTGTTACTCAAGTAAGTACAAAACCTGAAGCTGAGGAGACTTATGCTAATACTTATTATACTGCTGTAAAAAACAAAACAAAATTACAAGTTCAAACAAAATCGCAACTAAAAACCATTCAAATTAAAGTCATTAATTTTATGTGATAAATGATATTGTGTTGCTACACTGAATTCTGCCCACCTGACTATGGTGCCGACCGCAAGGACACAGGTTCTTTGAGTTCACCTTACTTCCTTCTACCAACTTCCACACCATTTTTTTTCTTTTTTTTTGTACTATCATCAGGGAACAGTTCTGGTGGAGCTGCTTGCATCACCTCTGCTGTAAATGCAAACTTGGAAGCTGAGATGATATGGCAGTACTGGATTATAAGGTAGTCGTTCAAACCATCAGGAATGTTATACGATAATTCGTTTAGGTTAGCATCAAAGCTGAACATTCAAAATTAGAAGATGTCCCAGAATACATCCTTGGGTCTTAAATATTTTGACAAAAACTTCCAAAGCCTAAACCTGAGGCTCTTAACTTTTTTGTACCACAGCTCCCTTTGGTGATCTGGTGAAGCCCCAGAATAATATTTTGCATAAAAAATGATAGGATTGCAAAGGAAACCAATTATATTGAAATTTGGTTATCAACATATTAAAAAATGAAAATGTGGTATTGATATATGCTTCTTTATGAATATATTATTCATAGGATCTAGTGGCAGGTCTGGTAACTCATAATTTCTAGGTAGTGAAAAATGTAATTGATAGTTTGTGATATCTTCAATAACTGTAAAGTGGTATTAAAAAGTGCTATATACACTACCAAATGTAAAATAGATAGCTAGTGGGAAGCAGCCGCATAGCACAGGGAGATCAGCTCGGTGTTTTGTGACCACCTAGAGGGGTGGGATAGGGAAGATGGGAGGGAGATGAAAGAGGGAGGAGATATGGGGATATATGTATACGTATAGCTGATTCACTTTGTTATAAAGCAGAAACTAACACACCATTGTAAAGCAATTATACTCCAATAAAGATTTTTTAAAAATAAAATAAAATGAGACCTCTTGGAGAGTTAAAAAAAAAAAGTGGTATTAAAAATATCTGTGATTTCTATACATGACAAAGCTACCGATTTTACTAATATTTCATAAAACTATGAATTTATAATATTTTATGCATTTCAGAAGAAGTTAGAGAAAATAAAGATGTAACTTTCCCCCAAGTTCTTGAATTCTGTCCACAGACCTCTAAGGGGTCCCAAGGACCCCAGAGAAGGACCCTTGCTCTAAATCTTACCCGAATAAAATGGTTAAAGTTATGCACACGTATTCAAGGTTCACTGCAGGCTTAGATGATTAAGGAGCTGCCCAGGTACATGGATTATCCATCTCTCTCCCTTCACAGAGCAACTGGCCAGGACCCAAACCCAGCAGACCTCTGAACCTCTGTGGCACCACACCATGAGAAGCTGGAGTGTCCTGGCATGATGTTCTTACCTGGATCTTCTCCTTTCACCCTCTTCTCTTCAAAAATTCACTGCAGGGTGAGATGTGTGTCCTCCCCTTAGCTCTCAGGAACTCCTCCCTGGGAGGAGCCCCACATTCTGTAGTGCACTTGTGTGGCTCCCAAGTCAGGAGGAAAGGCCCTGAAGAGACTCTGCTGATCTCCTATGAGGAAGGGAGTAACCACACAGAGCACAAGGACCTCCTTAGTCGTTAGGCAACTGGTCAAGAGGAAGTAGGGCCAGGAGACCTCCTGAGCAAGAGACACCCAACCAGTCACGTGGTTGCCCTCTCTACCCACCCTCTGGCTGGGAAGGGCTGAAATGCCCTAGGATTGCTAGGCAACAGGAAAGAATTCACTGATGATGGTACCCAGAAGACTGTTACACCCTTGGTAGTCGGTGGCATGTGGTATGTGTGTGTATGATGTGCCCCATCACTTCCCCTGGAGGTCTAGAAGGGGGCAGAAAAAGTCAAATTTCTAAAACAGCTTAAAGGGGCTTTTGGGGGTTCCAGCCAGGCTATGAAGGCTAGGGCTCACCACAGTATGTTGAAGGCGCCCCTCCCCTGGGGTGTCCCTCTTCTTCCCGTACTATTCTGACTTCCTGTCAAAATCTGCTCTCCATTCGTGGTCAAGGTGCTAAAAGGGACTGGTAAACAAATCCATCATAAGAACCCAAGTGATAAGACTTCCCAGCTGCTCCCTGCAGTGTGGAGAACGAGCACAGACTGAGAACCAAGCTCTCTGCGTCAGCCCCGGCTCAGCCTCTCAGTAGCTGTGTCGTGACCGCCCTCTCTGAGCCTCAGCCTCCATTTCTGTAAAATGGAGCAGTAAAAACCATCAGAGAGTCACTAGGAGCATCAAGCATGCAGGCCAACCTGAATCTAACCAGGAGGAGACCATCCGAAAATCCAAATTGAGGGACATTGTGCAAATGACTGATTCGAATGCTTCGAAATGTCCATGGCATGAAAGACCAAAGAGGGGGAAAAAAGGTGGGAGACTGTTTTAGATGAAAGCAGACTAAGAAGTCATGACAACTGAATACAGGGCATGATCCTTGATTTGGTTCAAAAAAGAAAAAGTCAAAAGACATTATCCAGACAATTGGGAAAATTTGAATATGGATTTAACACTGTTGTATTAATGTAAAACGGCTTAGGTTTGATTGTGGTATTGGGTTACATAGCAGAATGCCCTTTTCCTTAGGAGATACATGCTGAAATATTTTGAGAGTGAAGTATTACGATGTCTGTAGTCTATCCTGAAATGATTCAGCAAAACTTATATACACAGAGAGACAAAGCAAATGTGGCAAAATGTGAAATGATGAATCTAGGTCTATGAGTGCTAACTGTACGAATTTTTCAACTTTTATGTAGGTTTGAACATTTTCTAAATAAAAGATAGGAGAAGAGGAATACAGACATCTCTTCACAGAGGGCCTGGCACAAGGAAATAGTTAATCAACTATGATTGTTTGACCTTTGCATCTACAAAGGGATGATTTCATAAACCAAAAGAATGACTATAGAAAATGGAATGACAGGCTCTGGCACGGGATGGTGTCAGGACTCCGTGTGCTGGGGCCTCCCTGCTCTGCCTGCCCCTCAGGGGGTGATGACAGTGTCCCTGACACAGAGCGAGAGCTCCTCCTCTCACCTCTGGGAGGAGGACATCCTGGCTAGCCCAGCCCAGGCCATCGGCCGTGTTCACAGCCTGGCCTTGAGACTTCTCTGTGGAAGGTAAGAGATTAGAGCTGGAAAGGACACTTTTAATCCCAGGCTTGATGGCTGCAGCCTCCCAGGTGAGGAAATTGGAGAGCAGACGGTACCTTTGTGAGAATGAGAAACAGGTGCTCCTTCCTCTGGGAGACCCAGCCCGTGTCCAGGCACTGGCCGTCCAGTCGCACACAGCAGCCCTGATTAATCCCGTGTATGTAATATTAGCTTCCATTAACTGAATGCCAGGCATGTTCTGTGACTTATTTTGAAACCTCACAACTCTTCAGGAAAGATGTTATTTTGCTCATTTCAATTGTGAGGGAAAAGGCTCAGAGGCTTGTTCGATTGGCCCAGCTAGTAAGTGTCTGAGCAAGAGAGCAAGTATCTGAATCTAGGACTACTAAGCTCTCATCCCACTGCCGCTCTCCAGCCTTCTGTTTGTGCAGAGTTTTATGCCATGCCGAACTCCTTTCCTCGTGTGGTCTGCAAGTCCCCATAACTCCACAAAGTAGAGAAGGTAACAAGTGAGGAAACTGAGAGAGAAGGGACTTGCTCCAGATCATCAGAGGCATGTGGCACAGTCTGGAATGTAGGAATCGGGTCACTCTGTGTCCTTAAGGGACTCCCTCCCAAATAACCATTGGAGGCTGTGACCCACCTCCTCTGGAAGCCTAAATGGGTTAGGAACAAATGAACACGGCCCCCTTTCACCTCTGCTTTAGGGAAGCCGTTTGACTGTCGAAAGTTCCTCCCTTTGGGGAATTCACATGGTCACGCTTTGACTCCCAGGCTCCTCTCTTGGTTTTACTTTTCATGACATCTGTCTCTTACCTATGTTCCTGCCAGTCTGGGTGGCACCCCTTCCCTCCTATATCTCAGCAAGCCCAGGACCTAGCCCTGCCTCAGCTGTTTCCTCCATCTCCCAAACCTGTGCTATTGCTTCCTTAGTGGAACATCTCTCCTTCCTTCCAGGCTTCTCGTTTTAAGAAGCAATATGCTAACCACCAGATAGATGTTCACTGTGATTCTTGATTTCTCTTCCTACAGAAGTTCTTCTTCCTCTATTCCCCTTGCTGCCCATCTATCCATCCATGTACTTCCTCATCCATCCTTCCATCTATCCATCCATCCAACTACTTATCCATTTAGCCATTCATCCTCCCATTCATATATGTACACACACACACACACTTACTCACACATCTATCGATCCATCCATCCCTCCATCCATCCATCCATCCATCCATTCATACATCCATGTATTCATCCATCTATGTATTCATCCATCTAATCATCTGACCTTCCACTTATTCAACCTTTATTGAGCACCTATGATGTGCTACAAATACAAAGAGAAACAAAGTCTGGCCCTTGTCTTTGGGAAACTCCTGGCCTATAGGGCAGGGGTAGACAAGTATCACCATGGGTTGAAAGCTCTCCTAGAAGTATGTACTAGGGACCATGGGACTTCAGAGGAGGAAGGGGCTAACTGGCCAGTGGCTGAGAAAAGCCTCAGGCAGGGCCAGGCATCTGAGCTGTGACTCTGAGTCCCCTTCTTCGTTCTGTTCCTCCTCTGTGCCCATCGTTCCCCCAGTCTTCCATCTAGTCATTTTGTTATCTGTATGTGCTTGGGCTGAAGGCAGTCTCAGTGGACAAAAATCGAAGACTCCTCCCCCAAAGTTGCACAGGTGCTGGCTTTTCCCTCCTGGCTTTCCTTCTTTAGTTAGGCCAGTCTTCCGTTTCATCTATCAGAGCAGCTCTCTTTTTATCTCTGGACACTTGCACTTAGGCAGCAGGAGACAACCCCCCCCCACCCGCCGCCACCTTCCAGGGGACGAGCCTGCCACTGAATCCAGCAGTTTCTGTAGAAGAGGCTCATTATAGCTCCTCTCACTGGGAGGCGGGGAGGGGTGTGTGTGTGAGGGAGGCATACCTGGACTTCCAGGGATCAGCTGGCGCCCAGTTTGGCTTAGCTCCTCAACCGGAAAGCCTTGCCCCATTCCCGCCACCCCTGCCTAGCCAAACCCACTGTTCTTGGGCCTTCCTCCAGGGAGCCTGTGGCCCTCAGCAGCACTCAGGGGCCAGCCTGAACCCCGGCTCCCATGGACTCCTCTGTTCTGATGGCCCCTCTGGCCACAGTGCCTGGACTCTTGGGACTCTGCTGGGGCTCTGGTGGGGGTCTCAGGGGCAGCTCAACTCGCCAGGGCTGCAGATGGAGAAATGATCCAGTGGATACTTGATGACTTCCTGCCCCTTGGGCTGCTGTGAGATTGAAACCTGGCTCCCTCTATCTGCAAACAGTCACTGAAGTAGTGGCCCAGCAGGTCTGGGGGCACGGCAGGGCCAGTGGTAGGAGTAATACAACAGGTTTCTCCTTCCTGAGCTCCTCAAGCCCCTCATGTCTTTCTGTCCCCCAAGCCCCACCCAAAGGCTGAGGCTGGCAAAGCTTTCCTGCTGGAGGGTTGAGGGGCAGAAGAAGACCTGGCGTGACCTTGGTCCTCCTTATCTCCTCACAATGGCACAATCAGGACTAATGCTGTGATTCTCTTTGTTTCTGTGGGGACTCCTCTGCAGAGGGGTCCAGGACCAGGCAGTATGAAGAGCTCAGCAGGGGGATTCTGCAGAACACCTGGTGCTCCTGGGCATGAAGATCCCTAGAAGCTCCCTTTAGGGGAATTTTGCTTCCCTCTCAGGCTGCCCCTGGCATTTAAGTCCAGCTGGATGATCATGTTGGGAGGAAGCCTAGACTGTATCCCCTGGGAAGTCTGGGGCTCCAGCAGCCAGACTCAGTTTTTGGGTGAATCTGCTCTCAGCTGAAAGGATGTGAGCCTATGAGAGATGGGAGCTAAGCTAAGGTGATCATCAATATCCACCCAATTCATGACAGTGACACAAACCAAAGGTAATCAAAACCTGCAGTGAGTTGGGTAAACTGCAAAGAAAACATCCTGAAAATTACAGTATGGGCATTTGGGCATGATGATGGCACATGTCTTCCAAAGCCCAAAAGAAGAGCCGGGCCAGCAGTCCTGCTATAAAGCCAAGGAATGGCCATGGGGAAGAGTTTAGTTCAAGATCCCCCAGACATCTACTAGAGGCTCTTGCTAGGCCAACAGCTGTTTTCTGTTTGTTGAAAAGGTCGTTATGTCAACAGAACCTATGGGGACCAGTGCCCGTAAGCTGGAGTAGCCAAGCTCGGTCTGTGAGGCAGCTGGGGAGGTGCCCTGCTCACATCTCCTTTCAAGAGAACCTGCTGTGAGAAGTGTAATTGGCTGATAGTCCCCAGCCGTGGCACCTTTCAGTCTGCTTCAATGGTCAGGTCCCCCCATTTCTGCCCAGTGGAGGAGGACTCCAATAGGCAACCTTTGCCACTAGCCTTGCTGAGATTTTCTTAGAGCTGCACTGTAATCTGAGACTCTTCCCACCTAATTCTTCCTTCCCGCTCTCCTTTCACAAGTGTCAGGAGACACTTCCTGCCTATTCCTGCTCCCTTCCCCCTTTATCCTTCACAGCTGTTTTCTCCTATAATTCTCTTTTATTTTATTTTATTTTTGGCTGCGTTGGGTCTTCGTTGCTGCGCAGGGGCTTTCTCTAGTTGTGGCGAGCGGGGGCTACTCTTCGTTGCGGAGCACCGCCTCTAGGCTGCACGGGCTTCAGTAGTTGTGGCACGCGGGCTCAGTACTTGTGGCTCATGGGCTCTAGAGCTCAGGCTCAGTAGTTGTGGCGCACGGGCTTAGTTGCTCTGCAGCATGTGGGATCTTCTCGGACCAGGGCTTGAACCTGTGTCCCCTGCATTGGCAGGTGGAGTCTTAACCACTGCGCCACCAGGGAAGCCCCTCTCCTGTAAATCTCTTGCACGTCTAATTCTGCCTTGGCATCTGCTTCTTGGAAGACCCAAACTGAATATCTACTATATTCACGGTCTAGGGCTTCCCTGGTGGCGCAGTGGTCGAGAATCCGCCTGCCAATGAAGGGGACATGGGTTCGATCCCTGGTCCGGGAAGATCCCGCATGCCGCAGAGCAACTGAGCCCGTGAGCCACAACTACTGAGCCTGTGCTCTAGAGCCCGTGAGCCACAACTACTGAGCCTGTGTGCCGCAAGTACTGAAGCCCGTGCACCTAGAGCCCGTGCTCCACAACGAGAGAAGCCACCGCAATAAGAAGCCCGCACACTACAACGAAGAGTAGACCCCGCTCGCCGCAACTAGAGAAAGCCCGTGCGCGGCAACAAAGACCCAACACAGCCAAAAATAAATAAATAAAATAAATAAATTAAAAAAAAAAAGAGGGCTTCCCTGGTGGCGCAGTGGTTGAGAATCTGCCTGCCAATGCAGGGGACACGGGTTCGAGCCCTGGTCTGGGAAGATCCCACATGCCGCGGAGCAACTAGGCCCGTGAGCCACAATTACTGAGCCTGCGCATCCGGAGCCTGTGCTCCGCAACAAGAGAGGCCACGATAGTGAGAGGCCCGCGCACCGCGATGAAGAATGGCCCCCGCTTGCCGCAACTAGAGAAAGCCCTTGCACAGAAACGAAGACCCAACACAGCCATAAATAAAATAAATAAATAAAATTAAAAAAAAAAAAAAAAGAAAGAAACAGAAATACTATATTCATGGTCTGGATCTACTGGAAAGTAGATTCTCAGGGTGGGCAAATCTGGAGAATTTTATAATAGCTGGAGAGGTCTGTGGAGTGTTGGGAAAGAGGGTTGGAGAAGGACACAAAAATTAGAGAAAATGAACACAATGCTTATCAGCAAATGCAATGAGCTGGATAATTCGTGATGCATTCGACGGAGCTGGATTTTCATCTCAACGCCACCACCTCTTTGGGCAAGTCACTTAGGATTACTTTCTTCATCTATAAAATGGGAATACTTTTACTTACCTTGCTGGGTTGTTGTAAGAAGGAAGAGGATGATGCGCGTAAAGTACTTCACAGCACGGCTGGCACAGGTGCTCTCAATTCAGAGTACCTATCGTTAATTCTTATTTCCCTTTAGGAAGAGAAAGAATGTCTTTCCTCTTGTTTGAAGCCAGGCAGGGACTGGTTCGATAAATAAAAGCACTGGATCCATCCTGGGAGGGGGCCCGCAGGCTTGGTCCCCTTTCAGCCTCTGGGAAAGGGGAGGGCTCTGTATTTGCCCAGAGGGCAGGTCAGCGACTCCACTTGGACCTTGTTGCTTCCTGCAGAGGGTCCGTGCGGTGGGTGTGGGACAGAGGTGGGAGGGGGAAGGGGAGGGGAAAGGACCTTAGAATCTAAGGGGAGGTGGTCTCTGGGCAGTAGCTTCAGACGCCATGGAAGATGGACCAGAAGTGGAGCCTGGAGGTGGAGTCAGGACCCAGACCTGGAGGGCCGGGCCCCTCTGGGCTCCTCCCCTCTCCTTGTTCATCACCCTCAGCTGAGAGAAGTTAAGCTGCTAGCCTCATCCCCCTTGCCCAGGAGGACTCAGTTGTCTGGGGACTTCTTCTTCAGAGTCACCAGGCAGTGGCGTAGGCTTGGCTCCATGTGGGGATGAGGGCAGACCCAGTGAAAGGGAGAATCCCAAAAAGAAACAGCCCAGGCGTCTAGTCCCGAGAGTGCCCTTGCCCCGCTCCTGGTGACCCAGAGCCTGTCACACACCCCCAGCTCGGGCCCGGGTGCCCAGTGTAAGGCAAGCCCCACTAGGGCTAGCTGGACCCGCACAACTCTCTGCCACCTCCGTGGCAGCTTCTTTTAAGAAGTCCGTTTTCCTGAAAGGAAAGGTAGATGACAAATTAAGTTCCTCAGGGGCTGATTCGAGGGAGAAGAACGACGGTAGGTGGCAGTTCACCTCAGGAGGCCCTGTCCCTCTTACCTCAGACCTTCCTCCCCACACCACAGGTGTCTGGTTCTGGCTGTCAGGATGCTCTGTGGCCTGGCACCCTTTTCCGCCTGGCAGAGAGTAGCCAAGGAGCTAACCACATCAAGGACTTCATCTGTCTCCCACTCCTCCAGGGCAGGGACTGGTAAATGTCAGCTGAGCTGAATTGGGTTCTCTGCAAATGAAGGAATGAAAGAACTGCAGAGGGAGAACGTGTGCAAACACCCCTAAATCCACCCCCATTCACCCTTCTCACCCTTCATCTTCCTTAACCTTCCCATCCCCTCTTCTCTCTCCCCCCACCTTCCATAATCTCTCTCTCGTCTCCTCTCTCTCTCGGTCACTCTCCACATCACCCCCCCATCCCCATAATTTGGGAGGCACACGGACCTGGGTTGCACCTGCTCCCATAATTGGGAGGCACACAGACCTGGGTGGGACTTCGGGCAGGTTACTTAACTCTCTCTGTGCCGGTTTCCACGTCTGTAAAACAGGATAGCACCTGTGGAACCGGGCTGTTGTGAGGTTGAAAGGAGATGAAGCAGACACAGCAGCTGGGCTCCAGGCTGCAGGGCCTTGGGAGGGGGACTGAGTAGCTGCTATGGGTCCAGAGTGGCAGTTCCCAGCCAAGGAGGAAGAAGCTGGGGGTGGGAGGCTCCTGAGGGGCCAGAAGCTCAGAGAAGATCTGACTGGTTAGCAGAGGAAGTGGGTCATGGGTCAGAGGAGCCCTGCCCAGAGGCAGCTCTGGTCTCCAATGCTGGGTGGACGCAGTGTCCTGGCTTCTCCCTTGTCCCCACAGGTCTCTGAGGGATCAGGTGTTCAACTAGCACTTCAGAGAACACCTTTTGAGCCAGCTGCTGGGATAGGCCCTTTAACTCATTTTGTCTTCATTCTCACAGCGATCTACATAAGATAGGCATTATTATTCCCACGATACAGAGGAACACATGGAGGCTCTGAGAGATAGGCAGCTGGTGAGGAGTAGAGGTGGGACTTGATCGGTCCAGATGACTCCAAGCACAGTGCCGTCTGTCCTGCAGCAAGATGTACACCTTGGTTCTGTTGGGTCATCGACCTCCTGCCAGCCCCTTGGGCTAGGTTCTGGGAATGTCACGTGAACAGGACAGACACGGTCTCAACTTTCCACAATTCACATTCTTGGTGGGAGAGACTGACAAGTAACTGGACAGATACAGCAGCGCATGGTAGGTGCTATCTGAGGTGAAATCCCCAGGGCCAAATGTGAAATCCCAGAACCTGAGGATCAGGTCCTGTACAGGGGATCAGTTAAGGCCTCCTGGGGAGTCATGGCAGAGAAATATGAGTGCCTATAGGAGCCCCCTCCCCCAAATTTGGGGAATATGGTTGGTTTACTCCTCCAAAGTCAGGCCAATAGCAAGGCTAGGTATAAGTGACATTGGCAAGGAGGCTCTTCCCACCTCCGTCCCTCACCCCCTTGGGCACCACTTCTCACCCCAGCCCCAGGTCCCTGAAGTACAGCAGTTCCCACTGGGGATGTATGAAATAGGACTAACAGAGAAAAGCCAGCTCTGACCTTGAATCTCTCCCATGGGCATGGCTGGCCCAGCCTTCTATTCTCCATCCCCTGGTGGGTCTGTGATCTCTGGAGAGCAGTGGGGAACGGGTCACACTGAGGCCTGTCCTCTACTACCCTGACTGTATTCCTCCCACATTGCCCACAACTTCCTCTGAATCTAAGTCAGCAAAAGCCCGCCCCTCACTCAACCTCCTTGCCTTCCTTATAATTCTCAATGCCAGGAATAACCTCCCCTTGTTCACACAATGATCCCCTTTTTCATCTGAGGGCCTCCTCAGTCAAGTATTCCTGCCGAAGAGGAGGAATATCTCTTACTTAGCTTCAGGGAATAATCGTGTAGACGTGCTCTAGACCTGGAGCCATTCCTAACGGGGCTTGCCCTTTGGTGGCATCCCAGAAGCTGAGTCAGTGATCCGGTATGGCTTATGGGAAGCTCCCAAAGGCTCCATGGTATGACGATGGCCCACTGCACTAGCCCTAGCAAGTTACAGCTTATCTTACTTTCTCTACCTTCAAGCTCCCTCTCCTGACCTGGGGAAAGAGACATCAGGGGGACTTGGTGGACACACAGGAGCTCAGAGGGAGAATCAGAGATGTTGACTTTGTATACAAAATGGCTTTATTAAAAACTCAGTTATTAGGAAAACAAAGCCTTCTCAAAGGTTCTATCAAAAAGTACAAATTTTAAATAAATGCATCAGAAAAGTGGCAGCCAGATACACAAGCCACAGTCACTATCCTGGGGGACAGGAGAGAGTGCCCAGAGTCCCAAGAAGAGGCTGGGCACAGGGGTCTTTGGATGCTGCAGGGCCAGGTCCTGGAAGGGCCCTTTCAGTTTTCCTTTCCTTGGAAAAAAGGGAAAGAACCCGGCAAGTGTAGGAAATTCTAAGTCTGAAGCGGAAAGATACAAAAGTCATTTCTAAGGCACGACTGCTGACTCCAGCCCTGAGGCACATGGAGTGGATGAATGGGTGATCAGAGCCACAGGGCCCCCCCGCTGTGGTCATCTCCTGATTGGTGCCTCCTCTGGATTTGGCTACAGGTTAAGTTAAGGTGGCTCAAGTGGACTGCAGAATCCCTGCAGGCAGGGCCATGGAGACAGTCTTGAGAAGAGATGTGTTGCTACACCAGCAAACTGGTATCTAGCCCTGCCAGGGCAAGAAGGATCACACTGGCTCCCAAGAAATCCCCCTATGGAGAGCACCAGGCCACCTGTCCAACCCTGGCCTCTGAACCACTGTGTGCACCCACCCTGGACAAGGAACTTCCAAGGGCAATTCTTTCCACCTAGGCATCTGGAGAAGCCCCAGGCCCCAGAGCCAGGATTTCTCTGTATGGCAACACAGAAGGGGGCACTGTCAAAACCAGTCCCCAACAACTGCTGGCTCACACCCATGGTCACTTATGACAGGACTCCCTGGTGACGTTAGGCAGTGGGTAGGCAAAGAGGGAGAAGTCCAGGATATACTTAGGCAGCACGTCCTGCAGCAGGGCCCGTGGGGCACTGCACAGGTGGTAGTGCAGGCTTTCGGGGCTGGCCGGCCGGTACCAGGCCTGGCGAGCTGGGAATCGGACATGGGGCGGTGCCCGCACCCACTCCAGCACCTGGTTGGCATCTGCCTCCAGTCTCTCATAGGAGCCCACAAAGTCGTAGCGCACGGCACAAGGCTGGCACAGGTGGTACACGGGCATCCAATGCTCGTTCATGCGCTCAGGGTCCTCGTCCACCAGGTATCTCAGGAACTCGGGGAAGGTGACATCGTCCCCCGCAGGGCTGGGCCCCGCTCCAGCCCTGTACCGCCTCACTATCTCAGCCCCATAGCGCTGCTGGTACTCTCGGATCTCGCCAAACTTGTTGCGGTAAGCAGAGAGAAGGCGTTCCAAGGGGTCCCGCACAAACAGGAACTTGAAGTAGTGCTGCAGGCGGTAGCGAATCTCATCAGGCCTTAGGTCAGCCAGGAACACCAGGTCGCTGCGGTGGTCCATCTTCAGGCGGACGTCCACGTTGTCCAGGACGCCCGCCAGCACCTTCAGCACCCGCTTCCAGTTCGAGCAGGCCACCTTGGGCACGTAGCAGTAGAGGAAGCGGTAGCGGTCATTCACGAGGATGTGGCGCAGCAAGGTGCGCCGCTGCCCCACCGGCAAGTCCCAGGGGTCCCGGGGCATGCCTGGTTGTCCGCACACTGCCCGCAAGGTCCGGTTACGGACGTCCTGCCTCACCTGTAAGTCCGAGTCCCCCGCATCCAGGGACAGCCTCCCAGGCCTGGGGACGGTCCCACGCCAGACCGCGTCCTCGCGGTTGGGAGGGTGCAGGGGAAGGGGCTTCATCTCGGCCAGGATGCCACGCTCGATCATAAGCAGCAGCCCGCTGGAGGCCACGATAACCGCGAACATCAGCATGGACGGCAGCAGCAAGGGCGGCCCGCCCAGCCCGGCCCGGGCCCTGCCCAGGGGGGCCCGCCTCAGCGCCCGGCCCAGGGGCTCGGCGCCATTTGGGGCCGCCAGCGGGGTCAGCGGGCGGGGGAACATCGTGCTCCCGGGGCGGGGGCCTGCGCGGGCCCAGCCGATCCGAAGGCTGCCCGGGAGGCGGGCTCGGGCTGGGGGCGGGCCCGAGGGATTGGGCCCGCGGAGCCGGGAGGGGGTAGGGGAGCGGAGCGCTGGCGGGAGGCCCCGGCGCGCGCGGGGGTGGCCGACTCCCGGGCTGCGGCGCCGGAGCGGGCGGCGGGCAGCGGGCGGGCGCGGCGAGGGACCTGGGCCGGATGTCCCGCCCGGCCGCTCTCCGCCCCCGGCCCCGCCGTGACACAGGCGCGGGGGCGGGCCCAGGCCGGGGGCGTGGAGAGGGGCGGACGCCCCTGCAGCGAGGGGGCTGGGAGGGCGCGTGCGGACCCCCACCCTGGAGAGGGCGCCTGAGCTAGGGCCGTCCTAGTCCTCCGGGCTTCGGGTTCAAAAGCTGCCGAGGCCGCGAAGGCAGGAAAGACCCAGGCCGCGGTTCCCTCTCCCGCGCAGCGCGTGCCCTCAGGGAGCTGGAAGGAGAGGACCTGCACGCAACGCCCTGCCGCACACTCTGGCCCGGCCGAGCCCTTACTCCAACAGCGGGTCTGGAGGCAAGGGGCTTCCGCAGTGCTCTCCACCGACTCCCAAATTTGAGTCCCAAATTTCTGGAGGTCTTAATTGCTGGAAGCAGAGTCCCCAGTGTGCTCCCCCTACCCGCCGTGTCCTGGCCACTCCAATAAAGAGGAACTAGACAGACGGTCAGGCACTGACAATGGCTCAGCTCTATGGTGACCCTTAGATTTAAGACAGTACCTAGTGGTTACAGTGTTTATCCACTGGGGAATGCTGAAATGTCTGGAAATGGAATCTTCTCTCCTCTGTCTTCCCTCTTCCAGGCCTGAAGAGGTGGGACACTCTCTGGTGAGGGGCCAGTGACAAGTTGGTGCCTCGTGACCACTGGTGTGGTCAGCACACATTTTGAAGGGTGAGGAGCTGGGGGCACAGAGCAGCAGCCTCCTTGCCTGGAGTCAGACGTGCTCAGGGGCACCGGGCTGGCCCCGTGGACTAGAGGCAGACATGGGGAATGCCTGGGAAGTCAGGAGCCAGCCTTTACTGATCTGAACTGGGCACCTAGCTAAGTACCCAGACTTCACCCTGTTACATGTGGGGAGCCCGTGAGGCTCTGAACCAGAGTGTCCACATTATTGAGGCAGGTGTCATCTGTTGTATTCATTACCTTCTTTAGTGGTCACAGCCACCCGGGGTGGTAAGTACTATGCGCATCCCCGCTGCACAGCTGAGGAAACAGGCTCAGGGAAGCTGAGACTCTGTGTGGGTTGGTCTGATTCTAAATCCTAAATTCCTAATCACGATCCTTCAGAGATGAATGGAGCACAAACACGGAGGGAGAAAGCAGCTGACCCCAGAACACACTGTACTGAGGGGGTGATGGAACAGGAGATGCCACAGGCTTTTAGTGAGAATGGAGTTACCACTGATAAGAGGAATTCAGAGGATGAGGACTCCTGAAGGACGAGATGAAGCTAAAAGACGCACGCATGGCCCGCCCAATCCTAGCAGTGTGAGCACAGCAGATGCGCAAGGGTAAAGAATGGGAAACCTGGTGGCCTTCCAGCTCCTCAGGATAGGCTCCCTACTCACTGTCTGAATGCTGGGGTGCATCTCAGGATGCACCATTCACTGATTTAGAAGTCTGCATCAGGGTTTAGCCCTCACTGAACTGCTCCTTGCTTCCAATAGCACTGAAGGTAGATTTCTGGTCGTGGGATTATTTCTACTGAAATCTTTTATTTCTTTTCTTTTAAACGTCTTCTATACTAGGAGAGGAAAAAACTTTGAGAAAGATTTTGGTAACTGCGTCACATGTGCTCATTTCTCTGAGCAGTTTTCTGTGTTAGCAGTCACAGTGAGGCAGTCTGAATACAGGAATAGCCACTTACTCTGGGGGAGTCCTTAGACAAAGTACTGGTCTCCACACCAGTTTCTCGTCTGTAGAATGATGGGATACTGCCCATCTCATGGGACTCTTGTAGGCAGCACGCTGATGGCAGTGCTGCAGTATGTCCACAATGGTGTCTGTGCCACTAACAAGCTCTATGGAAGCGCAGCTGCCCAGATGTCCTTACAAAATGCAGGAGCGGGTTGGGCAGCATATCTGCCTCCTAGAAACCCCGACAGCCTTAGGTCCACCCCACCTTGAACACAGTCAACACTGAGGCTTTGGGGCTAGGGCTAGGTTGACTGAACTAAGCGTCCAGGCGGTCTGAGCCCTCGGCCTCACGATGTAGCCTTCATTTCCTCAGCAAGGAGTGCCAGTTGCAAGATACCAAGGCCCTCGAACGGTTTCTGCTGGCCAGGTCTCCAGGGGCATGATCCAAGGTGATGAGGCGGTATCTTTACCATGCAACCACTTGGAGACCAGTTCCCAAGGGTTTCACTCAGCCCACCACGATGGGAAGAAGTCACCTCCAAGTTCCCATTCCCTTTGTCTCCTCTCCTCCCGCTGTTTCCCCGCACATTCCTGTGCTTTTTGCTTACTGACCTCAGTGAGCCCCTGCACTGCAATGGTTAAGGGTGGTGAGCCCCTCTGCACCCACACACAAAAAGATGACACAACACACAGGAAATGGTCCTTTTCTAAATCAATACAATTTCTCAAATTTATTATTTTTTTTTCTTAAAGAAGTACTTCTAATCTCTGTCAAAAGGGAGGTGAGGAAAGGTCCTCCCTCCCTTGTAAACACTGAAATACAGATCTGAGAAACCAGGGTCGACACACACAAAAAGTGCATTTTACAAAATATCAACTAAAATATATTTTACATGAATTATGCTTCCATTGAAATTCTACCAGCTGCATTTTCAGGTTCGAAAAAATATTTCCACATCTAAGAGATTTCAAAAGCATTTAAGTTGTGGGCAGTAGACCCTGCCTCCTGGGAGACGAGGGGCCTGATCTCCTGCTGGGTGAGGCTGGGCTCCTTGGCAGCAAGGGCCCAGCGCCCTGGGAAAGAGCAGGCTCCAAGGCTGGGTCTCCAGAGCCGCCACGGCCCCACCCCACGGCCACCCTGCCAACCTCTCTTACTGCCCCGCCCTCCTGGACTGATGATGCCTTCCTCCAAACAGCTTATTTAATACAAGGGGACCCAAGTTCCTTCCCTTCAGGTTTGGGGTTGGGCTTCCCATGTGTAAATTCACCTCTGAATGGTCCAGGCCTCACCCAGCCTAATAACCAATCAGGAGCAGCCATCTGCTCAGGGACAGCACAGGGCTGGGGGATCGCTGGGAGAGCCCTCAGGATTCGCTTCCACCTCCCGCCCAACTGTCCTCACCCAGTGCCACCTCCTCAGCCTGCAGGGTCTGTGTCTGCCCCTCCCTAGGGGAGGGGGACCCAGTGCTGCCCTCCTTGGCTCCTGTCCCCAGGGTTGTGGCCTGTGGAATCACTCACGAGCATGTGCCCAGCGCCGGGCCCAAGCCACACTCCCTCTCCCCACCAGGCTCCTCTTTGGTACAAATAGGAAAGAACCAGACTGCTCCAGCCGCCACACGGAGTGCCCCAGGGCCAGGGCCTAGTTCTGGCAAGGATAGCAGGGGGCTGAGTCTCCTAATCTACTCTGGGGAGCAGCATGAGGTGAGAACAGGGCCCCTGGGCAACAAGAACAAACTGAAAATGCAGGTCCTTAGCTCCTAGAGTGAGTGGCTGCAGCTCAGCAGGTCTGTGGACTGATACAGTGTTGATTCTCGCTGGGATGTAAATTAGTGCAATCTACAAAAGACTAGGGTAAGAGGTGGCAGGGCAAGGGGAGCCACAGCACTCCTTTGGTTTGATTTCAGGTGGGTGTGGCTTGAAAAGTCATGTGTGAAGTTCTGCAAGAGGTTTCCTAAACCTCCAAGTGTAAGGCAAGAGGAAAAGTCTTCAATAAATCAGGTAGCAATTTTCCTTGCCCCCTGCCCCCACCCCCTCCCAGCTCCCTTCTGCTCTCCCAGACATGACAAACCCCATGTTGATCAGTTAATGTCTGGGAGCCCAGACCTGCTGGGTGGCCTTCACCAGGAGGGGGACAGGAAGCTGACTCCCACACGCGGGCCACACCCATGACTGTGAGGGCTGGTAACTTGTCCCAGCACCAGGGGCTGCTGCAGGGGCAAAGGAGGAATGCCAGAGAAAGGCCCCAAGTCCAGGAAGAGAAAGTCAATGCTCTGGGAGCCAGACTTTGGCTCCCTAGGCCTCAAAGGAATGAGCTCGGAGCTGTGCTAGAATCTGGGAGAGCCTGGTCCCAGGCTAATGGGGAAGCAGCGGGTCACAGTGGGTGAGGTAAAGCTGGCTCCCACTCCCCCCTGAAGGGCCCAGGGGAGGATAAAGAAGGGCCTGGTTCCTGAAGGACCTTCCCCCAACCCCCCCAGGGGCCATGCCCCTGAGGCTTGGCCCAGCCTCAGGGAAGACTGCTTCTTCAGGAGCCTCTGTCCAGGGGACCACAAAAAGGCGCCCTGGGCCAAGCTGAGGGCTCTGATGCTTTTCTTATACCCTGGCCTCCCCTTCCCTCCCATGGGGCCCAAACCCATAGGGGCCCCTGCCCTCCCCCCACAAGAGAACCACAGGCCAGCCACCTCAGGCTCCTGTGGCCCCTTAACCAAGTGCTGTGCTTCAAGCAGTGCCCCCTGCCCTGAGCCCCACTTGCCCGTGGGCAGCCCCAGTGTGGGCGTGAGGAGGCTACTGAGGGTTCTTGAGGATGCGGCCATGGCGGAAGTCATAGACATGGCGGCAAAGAAACACCAGCTCAGGGTCCGTGTCCTCGGGCACTGTGCGGTGTGGCGGGGTGGAGTAGTCCGCAGAGGGGGGCACCAGTGCTGTCTTTCGGCTGGGGAGACCCTCGCCTCGACGCTTGGCCATGGCACAGAATCTGCAGTGACACACCATTCGCTGTCTTTACCACAGCTATCTTAGCAGGAAGACCAATTCCTTCCCCACCCTGCCCAGAGGGCTGGGACACCCCCTCCCACCTCCACAAGGGCAGGTGCTGCCTCCATCCCTGTCCTGGGGCCTATGCCCTCTCTGCCAACCATCTTCTCTGTCACTGGGGAACCACACCTACCGGGGCCTCCCTCCCAATCACCTGTCAATTCTCCTTGATTTTTTCTGAGAGCAGTACTGTAACCATCCCCGCCTCTGCAACTCTGCCCCAATCACTCTGCGTCAGAGGGGGAACAATTTTTCTTTTTTTTTTTTCCATAAAAATTAGATGATGGAAGCAGACTGTGGGAAGAAAGTTCTAGGAGATCAGGCCCAGTGAGTCAGATCCCCTTGGGGATCACAGGCTGCCCCCAAATAGCCCTGGGAAGTCTGAAGGGAGAGGCTAGCCAGAGGTACAGGGCACCACCCACCTGCAGTACTCAGCAAAGGTCAACACGTAGCACTTCTCTTCAATGCAGGCCACACTATTCTGGTCCTGATGTCTCGATGCAAAGACTTCATTCTGCAAAGGCTCAAGGGGAGGGAGGAGGAGGTTGGCTACCAGGGTGGGAAGCACCTAGCTCCAGGAGCAAGGCAGACATTAACCACTCTGCTGGGACTCCTGACCTGAGATAGACAACTCCAGCTAGTGCCCAGAAAGCTAGGGAGCTTCCCTGGAATTTCAGCCTAACTGCTCCGCATCAAGCAGCCCAAGGCATTCCTCCCAGGTCCTGTCCTACTCAGGAGCAGCCAAGTGCCTGCTCCAGCCTCTGACTAACATCAGCCTCCCGACCCCCACCCCAGCCCAGGGGAGGAGAGGGGAATTGGTGTGCATTCTCCCATTTAGATGAAAAGTCCCAGCGAGGGAAAAAAAAGTAAAAGGGAGCCCAGACCGGGGGTGGAGCAACCCACACACACGGCTTGGTAGATACCAAGGGATGTCAGTAGAGTCTTTTCTCCCCTCCCTCTCCTGCTGCAGACAGTAAAGGTGTGCAGCTCCACCTCCCCTTTCCTGTCGCCAGGAACACACAACTACTTGCTCCCATTCTGGCACCCCTGCTCTTGGGGGCTCCCTTTCTGCCCCACCTTTCAAGACAAAGGTTACTATTCCCTTCAAAACATGAATTGGGGCAGTGTTGGGAAAAGAGGCTAAAACTCAGGCCTTTCCCCAGGTTCTCTGGTGTCCAAGGTGATGAGTCCAGGGACCTGAATGCCCAGGCTGCCACCCCATACCACGTTCTCAGTGCCCCAGCCTCTCCCCCGCCAGGCAGCTCACCTCGTGCATGCTGGGACTGCGGCCTCCCTGTAAGTGCTCTGGTCTGTAATACCACAAGAGGCTCATCATCAGCTCTCCTAGGGGGGAAAGAGAAACAATCAGGGCTTGAGCTGGCAACTCCAGAGTTACTTAGATAGGCAGGCGGGCTGGCCACCTGCCCTGGAGGCTCATCCAACTTCAAAGCCTAGGCCAATTGTGCAGGCTCCGGCCACCCCTATCCCCTGCCTTGGGCCAAGTCTGGCAATTCAGTGGCCTAGAATGCTGTTAGGTATGGAGGAAGGAGGAGGAAAAGGCACTGACAGGTGAGGCAGGGTGACAGGCGCCCAGGCCCCAATGGCTGGAAAGGTTAATGAGCTGATCCAACCCAAGCACAAGGCCGTCTGCAGCCCTGAGCACCAGACAGACGCTGGCTTAGTGGAAGGCCGACTCTGACAAGGACGCAGGACACTAGTGCCAGGCCGAACTCTAGACAAGGGTACCTGATTCCGGGTTCTCCCAGAGGGCAGAGATCTTGGCCACATAAGGTGTGGACGTCTTTCGAGGGCCTGACTTGAGCAGGACAGTGTCCCGGACTCGGATCGTCTCTCCATGCCGCTCCACCGCCTGGTAGCTCTTTCGGATGGCTGGTTCTGGTTCATCCTGAGCAACAAACCGATGACACAAACAAGGCTTGTGGGGCCGCACTCAGCATGGGGAGGGAGTGACATCCTCTCTGTGCTCTCCTCAGGGCAGTCAAACCACTGAGGATGGGAGACTGCCAAAGTGGTTTGCACTCTGGCCCCTCCTCCCTGAGCCTGGCTTTCAGGGGCAGGGAAGGGAATCCTCACCGTTGGAGAAAGGAAGAGAAATGGGAACAGGGGTAAGAAAGCGGATCGAAACTTCTGGGGCTGCACTCTGACCACCACACCCACGACAGCCGGCTCTTGTGCTCCAAGCCCCCAGCACCGGGTAGGTCCTCAAGCTTCCTAATGGACAGTCTGGGTTTGACTCTTAAACCACCATGGTATAAGCGGCAAAGCCTTATCACGGGCAAATGACTTAATCTACTGCTAAGCCTGTTTCCTCGTCTGTGAAATGAGGGTAGTTCTAGGACCACGGGGTGTGTGCGTACCTCACGGGGCAGCGGTGACGATGAAAGTGGATAATGCACGTAAAGTGCTTAGCTCGGTTCTGGCACCTAAGAAGTGCTCAATACATTTCAGTCTACATTCTTTTCATCATCCCAGATGTTCCTGTATCACCAATTTTCTCTGCCTATCCCAATTTCCCCTATACATACTTATCCAAAAAGCCTCCAGGGAAGTCCTCCACTTTATAATCCAGGATGAGAGGTGAAGACACTTCAGGAGGCTTCCCTGTGTCGGTGACAGAGATGGCAGCCACCAGCTGTGACTGACTGTGCATTCCGTAACTCCCCAAGGCACAGGGCACAGGATCAGTAGGGGCTGGGGGAGCAGGCCGGGCCAGTGTGATCAGTTCCTGGGGTACAACTGAGCTGGAACCCCTTGTCACTTCCCAGAGTGGCTAGAGCCAGGGGTTCCTGGGACCCAACTCACTGCAGGTCCTATGTCCGTACCGCCACCCTCCCTTCTCCCCATCAGCTGAGCTGGCACTCACCAAGACATAGACGGCTTTCTCACAGGCAGCCCCAACGGGCACCCAGCCGTTAGTGCGGCGGCGGCGGCGGCGGCGTGGGCGTGGGCGCTGGACGCGAGGCTGCTTGGGGTGGCTGGGCCTGCGGGCAGCCTTGCTCCGCGCAGTGTGCCTACAGCTGGAGCCCGTGCGCAGACCTGACTTGGAGCCGCTAGGAGGCTTGGCGCTCTGAGGGCACGCGCGAGCTACCGTCTGGGGCTCCGAGGTGGGTGTCTGAAGATGGGGGACAGGCTCTGCTGCAGGTGGCACGCTGGGCACAGGGCATCCCAAGAGGGGGTGAGCAGGTGAGGCAGGGTGGCCAGCTTCCGGGAGAGGAAATTCCAGCTGGCCCAGGGACCTGCAGCCTTCTGGGAAAAGGAGAGAAGGGGGTCAGGGAAGGTAAAGCAGGGAACCCCCGGCCCCTCTGCTTTCAGAGCCTGCTTCTTTTAATTCTAAGCATGAACCCAAAGGCCACTGAGGTGGCAGGTGGGGTCAGAGGCTGTTAAGGTAGATGATCAGTGACAGGCCAAGGGTTTTTCTTGACCTTGGAAACTGGCCCACAGACATCTCCATCTCCTCTTCTAGCCTGAGAGAAGGGGAAGTAATGGGAATGGCATCTCTAAGCTCTGACTTAATCTTCCTTCTCTAAAGCTTCCACTGTACTTAGGAGCAGGGGATCTGGAGTGAGACCAGGATATGAGTCCCAGATCTGCCACTTACCAGCTGTGTGACTTCAGGCAAGTCACTTTACCTTTCTGTGCCTTGCAACAGAAGTAGTAGTTATGAGTATCATATAGTGTGTCCTAGGTGTTTTCCTATCAACGTATTAACTCTTCACATCCTTACAACAACCCTATGAGGTAGGTACCATTACCCCCATTTTACAATTAAGGAAACTGAGACACAGGGTGGTTATTGGTTTGTCCCACAGTCACGTGGCTGAGGAAGTGGGGAGAACATTTCAGTCTGGCTCCAGAGTCTGTGCTCAATTAACATGCCATATGGCCTCCCATATATAAAGCACTAAGAACAAGCGCCTGGCACATGGTGCTTACTGGTGTCCCAGGGCAAGGGGCTAAGGGTCTTGGGTCCCACAGGTTAAGTGACTAGACTTAGAGAGTGGTACGGAAGAAAAAGAAAAGCCTAAAAAGAAGCTTGCTCTCATTTCTTAGAGCTCCAACTCATGCGAGAACCTGAAACAACCAGTCTGGCCAGAGTCAACCGGTCTATAAAGTTGTTTTATAGACCCCTTCAAGAAGGGCTGTGCAGGGGAGGGGAGAGCCCTGAGAAGGCCTGGCCCCTCACATCACCAGCAGCAGGGCAGACCTGCTGGCTAGCATGGCTCTGGTCACCTCATTTCCACCCAGGAGCCAGGAAGGGAGCCTGGAGAGGCATGTGAGGACACTCCTGCCAGTTTGGGGAAAGAGAGATCACTTAGGGGTGTCTCATCAACTATGGCACGAGACTCTCAGGTGTCTGGATCTTGCCAAGAAGGTAGACACCAAAGCCCAGGCCCTGATGGCAGCCTGTCTGTTCTCAGAGTGTGCCCACCTAGTCTGCACCTAGCAAGGTGATTCTAAGTCTGAGCATTACTTCCCCTTCAAGGCCTGTATGGCCAGGACAAAGCTGTCCTATTGCAGCTGGTACCACCTACCAGGCCTGGTGCCC
Source organism: Balaenoptera physalus (assembly GCF_965194825.1). Taxonomy (NCBI): domain Eukaryota; kingdom Metazoa; phylum Chordata; class Mammalia; order Artiodactyla; family Balaenopteridae; genus Balaenoptera; species Balaenoptera physalus. The sequence continues at coordinate 84,255,386 of NC_138883.1, read as the reverse complement.
ACCACCCCTCCCGTGAATGCTGAACTCGGTTGGCATGCAGATGGTCTGGGTTCCCGGGAAGTAAGGAATTCTAGCTTTCCTCGAGGAAAGCAGAAGGACATGGGAACAACTTGGCAAAAGTGCTAATTTCAGCATCTAACTTGCTACTCAGAGTCTAAGAATGGGCATCCCAGTGGAGAGGGAGGAGAGACACTCCCTGCCCACTTCACCACCACAATGCTACCTAACTGCCATGCCGAGAAACCTCCATAGACAGTGGGGACGGAGCAGGGCTGCTAAGAGCTAAACACGGGCCTCTTTCCCGGGAATCTCCTAGGCTGGGGGCACAAAACTAGAGGAATCCTCCCTTCTCAAAACCCCCGACTCTCCCACACAGTAGACAGATGCCAGTGCGCCCCACCCTCTTGGGACACTGCTTCTCAGAGACTCCCTGGTGTACCCCACCTCCAGGAAGGCATACCTGCTGCAAAAGGCATTTTGTAGGGGCAGCCGCCACAGGTAGTGCCAATGTGGGTAAGAGACGGGGGCAACATTTCACAGATGCTGTAGCCATTCACTCCAGTGTCCTCACTGGAGCAGTAGCGAGAACCCCACGGAGGGTGCTGGAAGTGGGTGCCCGCGGCGGGCACTGAGCTCGGGGCCAAGAGGAGCCCCGCGTTAGCTGCAGCCACTGGGGACAGCTTGCCCTCGGGGAGCACGGAGCAGGAGGAGTAGCCCCCACACCGCAGCCCGGCCTGGCTGCAGTACAGGTAGAAGCTGCCTAGCGCGGTGAGCTCAGGCCCACCACACAGGCCACTGTAGTCGGCGGGGTTGCCAGGCATCGGTAGCGGGGAGAGCTGGGGTGCAGGGAAAGAGGGCTGGTGCAGTTCCTGCTTGGGGGCAGGTGACTCCTCGCCTGGGCGCCCGGGCTCCGGCTTCAAGGCTGCTTGCCCACCCATCAGCAGGGGCAGGTGAGGGCGCAGCCCCAAGGGGCTCTCCAGAGCCTCACTCAGGGGCTGGTAAGGTGGCTGGCTGGACGGCCCACGAGGGGTGGTAGACGGCCATGGCTCCTCGGGGTGTCCTTGCCAGCTGGGTGGGCCCGCAGCCTCCCCAGAGCCAGCCCCCTGCCGGGCCTTGGGATAGTTCTTGCCATTGACCTTGGCCCACTTTGGCCTCGGGGCCCTCAGTGCTGGTGGCTCAGTGGAGTGCCCATCTGCTTCTGGGTGGGCACGAGGCGGCCGCAGGGGTAGCTCCCGCTCCTGGCTCAGCTTTAGGAAGGCAGCTGCATTCAGGCTGGCCAGTCTCTTGGGAGCTGGATCACCATCTCGGCGGGCCCCTTCATCCGGTGCTGGCTCTGGGGACAGGTCCCGACTTCCTCCTCCGAGGTCCCCCAGCCGGGGCCGCTTCTTGGAGGAGGCCCAGCCTCCAGTGGCCCGGTCACGGTCCCGGCTGCGGTGGGGGTCTCCCCCTCGGCTGCGGCGGGTGCCCATCAGGCTGCTGGTCTCTTCCCGCTCCAGCAGCAGGTTATTGAGGGCCTCGGCGTTGAGGGAGGCCAGGCGCCGCTTGCGGGGCTGGGGGAGGCCAGTGTCCTCACTGGATGGGGCCGGGCTAGGGGGCTTGGGCAGGTCGGGGGGCAGCTCATCAGCCTCATCTGCGCTCCGTGGACCAGCCACATTCTCCAGGCGGGTCAGCAGCACTTTGCAGGCCTTGGGCTTCTCGGGAATTAATGGGCGCTTCCGCAGTGGGTAGTTCTTGCGGCGCCCCGTGAGGTGCCCCGGGCTCTCAGGAGGTCCTGGCTCCACACCCTCTGCCCCCTGCTCCATACTGCTGCCCTCCATCTGCAGGGGCTCCTGGCGGCCCGTGGGGCCCGAACTCAGCATGGGAAGAGACTTCCTCCGAGTGTGTGTCATGGAGTACCTCCAAGCTGCAGGACATAAGGCAGGCAATGAGAGAAGCCTGCCCTGGCCTGCTTTCTCCCCCACTGCAGCCCATCCCACGTCCCCTGCAGTAACTCTGGCCTACCCTCACCCCAGCTCCAGCTTGGATGTTCCCGGGACCCCCCCCTTCCAGAGTGCAAAGGTCTAGCGGGGTCAGGCTACCAGCAGCTGTGCAAGGACTGGCTGCCCCACTCTCCTCTGAACGAAGCCCCCTGGGGACCCTATGGAGCAATGCAAACCCCAGAGCTGGAAGACAGAAGAAGCTGGGGGCAAAGCTCTCGGTTGTCTCCACCTGTTCTTCTCCCAATAGATACTCATCGCAAGACAGGAGGAGACTGCCCTGAGGACACAGAGCCAGGATAGGGGCTTGGGCGGTGGGAGCCCACCAATTCCTTCAAAGACATTATCAGCCCCCTCCCCCGTCTTGAGGCTTCTGAGATTGGCCACAGGAGGATAAGGAGATGGACAGTGAGGAGCTGAGATGAGGAACTGCCTGCTGGGCCGTGGAGGAGGCAAAGTCCAGCCTGTGAGGACACCTGCCTGGCACAGACAGCAGGACAGCCATAACCTGGGTATTGCTGGAAAGCCCCCTCAGAGTGAAGGCCTGGCTGTGAGGAGCCTGTGGGGGGAGGTCTCAGCCAGCCCGTGGAGCCAGCCCCACCTTAGCTCAGATTCCAAACAGCTCAGTGCCAGTGCCTGGGGGAGGGATGTCAGTAAGGCTAGGGCCAGCATTCCCAGGTAGGAAACCCAGGGACCACACTCTAGACCTGTGGTACAGCTTTAAAGGCCCACCAGCCACTAAGAGCTGGGAAAAGAAAGTACCAAACAGAAGAACTAACTCAGGCGACAAACCCAGGCAGCCTTGTTAGTCCTGCCTTATTCCTCAGGACTCCCTCCTTGTAGGCAAGATGCCAAGCAGGAGGCAGGATGGGGGTGAGTCACAGGAAACCCAGAGCGCCCCAGACAGAAAATGCCCGCGACCAGGCATCATCCACCCCTTAACTTTGCTTAGCAGACACACCCCCAACTTCCAACATACCTGGGCCCCCCGGGTACCCCCCTAAATGAAAAAGGCAGCAGGCTGTGTGCAGGAAGCTGGCACAGCCCAGGCAATGGAGAGCTGAGGGGCAGGGTGGTGGGAACGGATACTGCCGGCATCGGTGGTCAGAGACTACTATGCTGTTCACTCCCTACCTACACCCCAACAAAGCAAGATGCTGCCGAGTAAGGTGTCAGACGGAGCTCTGCCCTCCCCAGCACTCCCGACCCCTCCTGCCCAGCAAGCTTTTCAGCTTGATTTCTCCGCTGCTATTGTTATTCACACTCGCTCCACCAGAGGAGCTGGGAGCAGTCCCTGCAGGGCCAGGATTTAACCCTGAAAGTCCCAAGCCTGAGGACTCCCAGGGAATCCAGAGCCCTTCCAGGAGCTCCTGTGGCCTTGGGCCAGTGGCTGGGGTCACTGGGTGCCCTCTACCCTCTCTCCAGAGACATGCCACACGAGTTGAGAAAGAGTGCTCCAAAAACCAGGCTGAGGGCAGCGGGGGTGTCCCTCACCCCTGAGAAAGAACTTGGAAAACTGGAAAAGGGAGGCGGGGTGCCAGGCACTGCTCTGGCCACATGCGGGGACCTGCATACCCAGAGACCAGGCCTCAGGCAGGACAGAGAGTCACAGAGGCAAATCCATTCATTCCTGAAGCACAGACTGGAGTGCTCCTGAAAAACCCCAGGCATCTGCTAGGCTACCTAAGACTCTTTCTTTCTTCTAATCAGGGTGTCCACCCATCCCTGATTGCTCAGCACACTTATTAGCAATGCCTTTTTTCACCCTCAAAAGAATCCCAGTTGCTTATAACCCCAGGCCCTTCCCTCAAGGGCAGGGCACCCCTGTGCCAGAGGTGAGGGAGCAGGAACAAGGAGAAGCACATCTGTATTTCCTAGGGAAGCCTGCGCCCAGCCCTCCCCCACCCCCAAAGGGCCTGGAGAAGGAGGACAGTGCATAGACCACACAGCTGAGCAGGGGCCAAAGCCCCTCAGCAGGTCCCAAGTTACCAGAGGAGTCAGACCTGGGAATGGCCGGTGGCCAAGGCTGAGGTCACCTGGGCTTATGGCCTTTAAGGACATGGACACCAAGCAGAGTAAGGAGGGGTGGATGGGAAAGAGAAAGCGAACACAGGGAGGTGTTTCCAAGCCTGGCCAATGAAGAGCTCTTAGCGGACCACGGTCCTTGGTCTGCCCTCGCTTCCCCCTACCCTCAATTTGCTGGTAGACTTGCTACATGGATGGATGGCCCAGGGATTCTGGGATACTTGGTCCCACTCAGTCTTTCCCTTGCAATGTGAAAAAGACTAGGAGGAAAGCCTTCCACTTTCGGGAGCCTGTCCCCAGAACCTGGGAATTTGTTCCTGGCAGAGTATCTCACTCTTTCACCTCCCTCTTAGTCCCTCAGGGACACCCACTGTCCCTGAGGCTGATGATCCCAGGAAGCTTCTAAATCACAGGGTGCAAGTCACATTTTCAAATCAAGCATATGGGCCTCCTGCTAGCCTCCCTTGAATTTGCCAAATCCCGTCACCCGCAGAACTCCTAGCTTTCACGTGGTGCCTAAGGCAGCAACGTCACTCACGCTCCTGAGGAGAGGCTGGGGACTCTGCTGCCTACTGCACTGCACTCCAGGCTGAAGAGAGTCAGTGAGTCATGCTTTGAAGCCAGATGGATGTGTGAGAACGTCGGCAGCAGCTTTTCCCTGGGGTGGGGCTGGGTGGAGGGGCGCCCAGCCTGCCAGGGCCCCTCCAACCTGCAGGGGTGGCCCAGCTCAATGGGGGAAGAAGATCCCGGGAAAGCAGGAGGCTTGGTTCCCATTCCAGCTCTGCTAACCATCCTGCTGTCCTGTGCCTCCCACTTACACACCAGCTCAACCAGGAACTTTCTACCACTACCAACAGGCAAGGGTGCCTTGCTTCTCTCAGACTACCCTCCTCTTCTCTGGGAAGCCCTGTCCTCCCAGGGGCAGGTAGTTCAGGCAACCTCCGGAGAAGGTTCCTAGGAGGGACTCCCCAGGGCGTCTTAGAGCTCGCCTAGACCATGTCAAGCAAGCCCTCACTGAAGAAAACCAGTCTGAAGCACAGTGGCCGGCCAGTGGTCCTCCGAGCCAAAGACCCAACGAATCACAAGTTGAATCCAAAATCACAAGCCTGACCAGGGCTGGGAGAAGTCATCTCCACAGAAACAAAAAAGGAGGGAGGCCTTGTCTTTTGCCCTCAAGATGCAGCAGCACCTTATATGTAGCCCCCACGGCCCACCAGGGCAGGTGGAGGACACCCAAGGTACTGTGTGCAAGGGCAGTTCAAAGGCCTGGAGGAGATGGGCTGTGGGCACCAGAGGGGAAACGAGGGCAAGGGTGGGGGCCTGGATGAGCAGGTCGAGACCAGATCACTCCCCCAAGCAGAGGCTGCCCTGGGGCAGAAAGAGGCCCTCAGCCTTGGCCATGGCTCTCCCTAACTTACCCAGCTCTAGGCCACACCCACACCCCCATCCTTAGGGGTTCAGGACCCAGGGCTCTGCCCCACTGCTCTTCCTGAAACCTCTCTTACCCACTGCACTTGAAATTTTGCTTTTCAGGCTTTTTGGTTTATTTGTAGTGGGAGGGAGTACTTGGGGTGGGGGGGCGGTCTTAGGTAAGAGCAGACCAGGTGGTCCCCTGGGTGAGGGTCAGGAAGGGCCCTGACCCAAGCCACCTCCCTCCAATTACACCTAAAGCCACACAGTGGGCACCGAGTAAGCAATGCCCACTTCTGCAATCTCTCTTGGAATAACCCCCTCCGCCACCCCTCAACGGAATAATACTTTTTCACGAACACTGAGTTTCTTGAATCTGCTATCAGAGAAGAAAAGCAGCAAGAGCACAAAGGCAAGCTCCTGTTCTTTTAAATTTAGTTGATGTTACTTCATGGAAAAACAGAGAGGTGAAGCTGCTGAAATTCTTGTGATAAAGCCAGATAAAGATGTGGCTGGTATCTTTTGAATCCCCCAGAGCTGGTAAAATGGAAACAACCAAAGCTTTAAGTCAGCCAGACCTGGACCCAGCACTGGCCCTCATGAGCAACTTACCTAACTTTGCTGAACTTCAGATGCTTCATCTCAAAGAGACACATCAGAAAGAACTTTACTTAAGAGTGGTGGCGAGAATGACACTAGGGACCACGCAGGAGCCTAGCAGAGTAGGAACCGGGCAGGCCGACATCCTGGGGATCCCCCTCTTTCAGACCCACAGACAGAGGAAGGCAGCCTGCCCTCGGCCCTCGAATCCCCACATTAGGAGTCCAGAGCCACTGGGGGTGGTGAGAAATCTGAAAACGCAGCCTGTACCTGACCCCTGCTCTGCTACCGTTCCATTGAAAACGCCCGAGTGTCCACCCCGGGAAACGCAGCAGTGCCACCCCTATCCCACTCGGGACCCAGTATGGGGTGAACTCTGTGGGGCTCAGTTTACAATGCAGCGAAGAGGGCAGGGGCAGAAACTGTATCCCACAGACCCTGAATAACAGCTCCACGCCTCCAAGAAACAAGAAAGGCGAGATCTTCAGATGCCAAAGGCCCAGGGGATGGGGTCAGAGGGCACTCGCTCTGCCTGCTGCTGCCATCTGACTGCAGCTTCAGTGCAGGCTCCCAGAGAGAGCAGAAGCCTTGGCTCCAGCAGCTCAGAGCTCAAGCCCCAGGGTACTGCCCCGAAGAGAGGGCCTCCCTGGTGCCCATTCAGCCTCACTTGCTGTGGGTACTCAATTCACTCTGCAGTCAGGCTGGGATCCTACAAACACCTGGGCAGGAAGCACGGCGCCTGACCAAAGGGAACTGGCCTGACCCGTCTGGATGCGGCTTGTTTTATAGACTGCCCTCGGGTCGTGGCCATCTGAGAAGCTGGGCCCGCCTGCCCCGGAGGCACCAAGCCTATCTCTGGCCTGTCCACCACCTGCTCCTCACACTTCACACTGGGGGCTCCCAGGAGCCCAGAGAGGCAGGAGCAGCAGTGCGGGGGAAGGCCCACCCCCACCCCAGACAGGGTCCGGTGCGGCCACCAGCCCAGCCCCACAGCCGGGCCCTAACTCTGGCTACTCCTGTCCACGCTGAGCATCCCAGCAGGAGCGCCCAGACACACAGGCCCAGAGCTACACCCGAGCGTCCAGAACCTCCAGGTACTGCTGGCTCTGGACACAAAGCCAGATATCACACCTCTTGGTAACTGTAAAAGAACATGAATCTCTGTGGGGAGGGAGGAGAGCTTTAACTCAGACTATGAAATGGACCTCTCCATTTGACATTAGAATTGCAATTAAGTACAGGAATATAGTAACAGTAGAGTTGGTGGAATCTCCTTCACCTTCTCACTGGAAACAGCCAGTCCCTAGTCTCAGGGCAAGGCCCTTCGTGCAGGTAGGGGACTGAGAGTGAGGGAGACAAGACTTACCCCTGGGACCCAGAAGTCAATATATACACACAGACCCCTGAGCGAGGACACTGGGCAGAGAACACTGTATTTCAGTCATACCACAGTGCTCTGCTCTAAGAAACTCAGACCTGACAAATTAGAAGGTAATCACATGCAATACAAAACTAGCCTGTAGAGGCTTTCTTTAAAGGCACATGTCCCTACTGAAAGCAACCTACCTTCCCCTAGCTTCTTCTCAGTGCCCAGCTCCTGTGTGCACGAGGCAGACCTCTATGTGCAGGTGTCGGTCCAGCTAAGCCAGAGCACCCGCCGCTCACTCCCAGGCACACGGCACCTCTTGTGACCTTTGCTCATTCAGCCAACGTTTGCTGGCCCCACGCCACAGCTCAGCAAGGCGAGACCCACACGGGGCTAGAAGCCACTTCGTGCCACTGCTAATCCGAAGTGGGCTTGGTCAATGGCTTGAACTTCTCTGAGCCTTGGTTTCCTTACCTACACAGCAGGGTTGTTATGAGGATCAAGTTAAATAAGAATGCGTGTCAAGTGCCTAGCAGAGTGCCTGGTATACAGCAGGTGCTCAACACAAGCTCATTCTTTCCCCATACATGTCAAGTATCAGGCTAAGTGCTGAAGAAAAATGCAAAGCAGACTGAGGAACTGGAGCTTGGGCTGGTAGGAAGACAGAGGACAAGACAGTGTGACAGGGCTGTGACTGAGGGCTCGGAGCTCGGTGCAGAGAGCTTGCCTCCATGGCAGCTTCCTAGAGGGCACATTTGAGACAGGACTTTCAGACTCTTGCTGAGGGTTCTACGGTCTACTTCTTGCCAGGTGTACTAAGCCCAATGGGAAATGGGCAGCACTTTGAGAAATGTGCTTCCTAAACATTTGGAAAGGGCGGGAGACAAATCCAACTTTCCCCAGACTCACCACCATTGGCTCCATACAGGATTACTCCAGGCTGGGGGACAGGGAGCGCCAGGCTAAGGCTCCCTCAGACCCTCCCACCCAGACTCCACAGTGCACAGACCAGGCCAGAAGCAAATCTCCTCCTGGAGCAGGACCCATTTGCTCCCGGCAGTTAAAGTGTGGAAAAAATAAAGCAGGAGCAGGGACGGGGAGCCTCAAGGCTCAGCAACAAGTCAACCAGGAGGAAAGCTGCGGACTGATGCACCGTTCTTCAAAAAACACAACAGCTCACCAGCCTGCTCTGGGCACCTGCCCAGGAGTGGCAAAGGATATGTGCTGGTTCAACCACCAGGACACTCCAGGAACCAGTAACTTAGATTTCTAAGATGGCTTGCTGAGACCGGAGGTGCAATCTCTTGTCCTGAACACAAGAAACTGGCCAGCCAGGCCAACATGGGAGCTCTGCCCTTAGCCTCCCCAGCAAAGTGCCGACCTCCTGAATGAAACAGCCATGAGGAACAAGACCCAAGACCAGGGCTTTCCAATACTCCCCCAGCGTGAACAGGAACACAGGCAGCCAACCTGAATATCTCAGGCCTAACCAATTAACTGTTTAGTAACACCCCCATTATGCAAGCTCTGCAGGGACAGGCGGGCTCTGCCTTCCTTACCAATAAATCTTATCCACAGGGCTTAGTAAGAGCTTATTGAACAAATGAAGATCTGGTGCCCACCTGCTCCATCCCATATAACATTTCCACCCTAGACTGATGGCACAACTTACAGCCCAGAGAAACTCTGACCTCCAAACTATCCCTCATCCCCAGGAGTCCACCTTGCCTCTTCAATATAATCCACAGTTGAATAGGCTACTTTAGGAATTCTCTCATATTACACAGCACAACCTTCTTCCACTACTGTCCTCTTTCTTCTCTCTCCCAACCTGCCCAGCTATCTCAGGAGAATATTCCTCTCGTTCCACTTACTTCTTACAGTCACCGTCACTCTCATTCATCCTTGCCACCCCCCACTCCCGGTGGCTGGTATCATCTCACCCTAACATGGAGAAAACAGAGGCACAGGGAGGCAGAAGAACTTGCCCACACTCCCACACCATCGAGGGCAGAGGCGGGGCGTCTGGTGTCAGTCCCCAAGCCCACGCCCCAAACCGCAACACAGGACGGCTGCTGAGTCACAGACCAACATTCGAGATCAACTTGCATGTGCAATTCTGCTTCTCTGTGCTGTTTTAATTATTGGCATTAACACATTATTAGTTTTTCCTGATTTTTCACCACAAAGGAATTGAAAATGTACTACGATTAAAAGGCATCTGTATACTGGCCAGGGAACATAAACATAATTTTACAAACTGTTTCTACAGAAAAGTCTGCTCAAAGTTCCCAATATGCTCTTAGATGCACTTCTGAAACAAACCCATTTTATATCCTCGAAAGGGGTAAGGGCTACAAAGACGTGTTTTCTTGATTTTAACAGTCAATCCAGGAAAGGAGTCTACAGACTTCTCCCCCACCCCATGCATCTAACCACGTCTCGAATTAGATGAAATCTCCATCACGGACTGCAATGAAGACTGAAATTTGGTCATCACACTCCAAACAGCCATCTTAATATTTGAAGACATATTACCTGACCTCTTGGCTACCTCTTTGGGCCGAATAAGTCCAAGTCCTTCCAATTTTCTCTGACGATTATCTTTTACAGTCATTTCATCTGTTTTACAATTCTTTTCTACACTTCGTCCGAACTGTGTGAACCCCTTCAGGCACAGAGCAGGGGACACCCCTCACTACTGAGGAGGGCCTGCTGACCCTGACTATAGTGGAATCGTGACTCCATCTTCCATTCTGGCGTACATGTCAGGATATCCTGGCATCAAGCAACACCCTAATACCTTTGCTGTGATATCTGCAAAGATCCTCTAAAAGCTAATAATTCACCTCTAGGGAATTCCCTGACAGTCCAGTGGTTAGGACTTGGTGCTTTTCACTGCTGAGCCCCGGGTTCAGTCCCTGGTAGGGCAACTAAGATCCCACAAGCTACAAGACACAGCCAAAAAAACAGTAATAATAATAATTCACCTCTAAACCACCTAGCTGGATGAGAATGTGATTAACAAACTGAATTTTCCCCAAACATTTAGACAGGCAGCTGCCGTTGGAGAAGGGCCATCCCTCTCCTCTGCAGGTAGGAAACTGAAAGAGCTGCATCTAAGGAGGGCTGGGGCTCAAACAGGCACTGAAGATGAAAGGGAAGTATGGGGTGGTCAGTACCACTCCAGGTGAGACCCTGGGGTCACAAGAGGCAGCACACCAGGTGTCTTAACACACCAGGTGTGTTAAAGCCCCCACCCCCATCCCGCAAACCTACTGGAAAAGAAACATAAGAAAAAAGATGTAGACCTCAAGTTTCTGCCCGGCATTGATCCTGTTAACTAAGACGAGTCCCTTGTCATTTTTTCATTCAGGTAACTTGGTTATGGTGCCTCAGAAATAAGTTCCTATTTCAAACCTCAGAGAGGCTGAGACACAAACCCATTCTTTTATTCCTGGTGCCTGCAGAGGATCTCGAGGGCAATGTTATTATTATTGTTATTATTATTGTTATTATTACTTGTGGGACGCTGAGACAGGTTAATAACCAACCATCTTTGCAGGTGTTTCCCACTGGGAAAAATGGAATCTGGATGAAAATGCTTCCCGGGACATCACACAAAGTCCTGGATGTGACTTTGCCCTGAGGCCTGCTCACTAAACCCACCACAGTCAGATCCCCAGCCGCTAGAGCAAGTTGCCTAGGGCAGGACACCAATCCCTCCACTGCAACCCCAGGGCCAGGCTAGTACTCAGCCACTCTGCAAAGCCAGCTCAGTGGAGCCAAGGGCACTTGTCTGGCCCTGAGCAGGTCGCCTGCAGCCTCAGCCTCACGGCCACTGCTGCTCCTCCTCCTCCCTATTAGCCGGTTTACTGCTCATTAGTGGCAGTACCAGGAGGTGAGCAGGGGAAACATAAAGGAGCTGAAATTCAAACCAGTCTATTTTACTCCAGTTAGGTGCCTCCCCTAAAAACAGGCAGGATTTCATCATCCAGGACCTCCCTATCCCCTTTTCCGGGGAGGTTGAAGCAGGCTGAAGGGTGAGGCGCTGCAGAATCTCAGGACCCCAGGTGCCAGGAGCCTATGCTTCTAATCATCACAGGCTCTTGACTACATGCTGTATTGTCCACCTTTTCAGGGTTAGCAGGCACTTCCAGCCATGAGGTGGCCCATCATGGCAAGGCCGGGGACCTGCAGAGCAGGAGTGCTGGGGCTGCCCTCCGTGTCAAAGCACACTCTTCTTGTCCCTCCAAAGTCCCCAGCACCATGGCAAGTTCACAAAGGAAGTGAGTCCTGCCAGACTATGCTAGCAAATTCCCATAAATACTCGGGCTGGGGTAGTACTGCTTATGTAAAATGCTTCCCCATTGAGAGATGCTGCTTTATTTACATTCTTCACAACCCATTCATAAAAAGGAGGCCCTTTAATGTTGGGGCTGTTCGTATAATGCTCCATAAACCCAGCAGCTTCAACTGGCGGCCTTAGCTCAACACAGGCAACTTCTCAACTCCGGAGACTTTTTCCCCTTAAGCTTTTTTTTTCTCTTTAATGACACCTTGCGACAGGGCGCTGAGGCCAGATGTTGCCGGAGCAAGGCCAAGAGGAGTAAGAACAGATAAAATGAAAACACACAAGTCCTCCTGAATGCTGGGACAGAGGTGGGGAGGAATGAAAATAAAGAAATCGAAAATCCCCACAGAACTCCAACGTGAACTATGTATGCTGGGAGGTTTAATCCCTTCCAGGTTTACTGAAACTTCCCTTATGGATGTCAAAATGCTCCCCAACTTACACCTCTATGTACCAGAGACAGTGTGGAGGGGATTTTTTTTTTTTTTAACCCCAAAGGAAAAGATAGAAAAAGGGTCTTTTTGGTTTTTAATCTGCATTGTGGCTGAATAAAAAAAGCAGAAATTTTCTCTGCTTCTTTGTAAAAGTGTTCCAGGGGCTGCTAGATCCAAGAGGGGCACAATCTGCTTAGAGTGGAGAAACTCAGACCATCCTCAGAAAGACAGGAAGAGCCGTGTTCCAGGACACACAGCACAAACAGCCCAAGCAGCTGAGAAGAGAGGCCAGGAGATGCATTCTGAGGTAACCTGTCTCCTGCTACTGTAGAAGCAAGGAGGAGAGAAGTGGTGCGGATTTTTTTTTTTTAATTGACGGGGGAGCGGTCTGCATTGCCATGGCAACTGTGAGGGGTGGCATTCCTGCTTGGAAGGGAAATGCTGGTCCATTAATCATCAAACTGGGGCACAAAAGGGAGGTTTGGGGGAAAGGGGATGGATGCGGAATTTATTTTTTCAATGTCTAGACTCAAACCAGTCACCAGTCCTCTCTCCCATTTCTCCCATGGCCCAGGGTTGGTGGTAAACAAAAACGGAAGTTCCAAGAGAGCCGGGATCATAAGCTGTCCTTTCTGATGGGTCTAGTGTGGGACTGATGGTGCCCCCCATATCAGCAATGCCTCTATAAACAACTCCTCCAACATCAGTCCCCAAAGCCCTGTCCACACGCCAGACCCAGGAATCTTCCTTTTCTGTTCTCAGAACCGTGTTTTCTCCCCCATTTATACCCAGGACTGAGAAGAGATAAAACATATGGATTCATTTAGCATGGACAACAAGGAAAATTGCATAAGAGCAGCAAAGCCGGGTAGCGAGAACGGCCTGGTAAGGTAGGAGGAAAACAGGATTACAGTCCTTTTCCAATTCATGTCTATATGGTATCATGTGAGCAATCCACAGGACAGACTCTTCACCAGCTGGAATATCAGAAGCAATCATTTGCTCCCCATGCTAAAGCACCCCAAACACACGCTATGTATATGCCTTAGAAAAGGTCAGAAACCACCAAGGACTCCTATACTAGCATTTCTAGGGAAACAGAAGGGAAGGTTTCTCAACTGCATTTATTCATTCAATAAAAACGATGTGCACAGCACTATACCAGAAATCCTAGAATACTCACACACACACAAAGGTTTAATACTCACACTGTCCTTGTCCTTAAGAAACTTCCAACTGACAAAAGCACTCAAGAAGACACCATGTTATAAAATCCAGGGTCACAATCTCAGAGGCAAGCAACGCTGGCCTGGAGTGGTCTGAGATGAAGGATGAGAGTAGGGTTCAGGCAGGAGAAGAAGGCAAGGGGCTCCTAACTGGGGACAACTGGCGAAATCAGCAGGAGCAAAGATGCAGGGAGATAAACATACATAGCGCAGCATGGCTAGGGGAGAGCCTTAAGGGACACTGTCTAGGATGAGACTGCAGGAAGAGGGGAGTCACTGCAAGTTTGTGGGTAGGGGAGTGACATGGGGAAAGGAGTGCTTTACAAAGAATGATCTAGCAGCTGTGTACAGAATGGATCAGAAGGGCCAGAGGAAGCAGGAGGGACAGGGAGGTCATGACAACAACATAGGCCTGACATGGGAACAGCAGGGCAACAGAAAGGAAGAAAGGGAGGGAGATATAAAAAAGAAACTCTTCACTGGCTAAACTCTCCAGAGCAAACCCTCTTCAACACTTGATCTGACTGACATGAGTCTCCTGCCAGGTAAGAGCCTGTCAAAGAGGGAATCATTGTTTTGGCCATTCTCCTTTAGGTTCTGGTGGCCAGACAGGTCACCCCCTTCTGACTGCCACCAAAAGAAATCACATACATACTGGAGAGCCCCTCAGGAGACACAAAGACCTTGAGATGCTGCATCATCCTCTGGATCTTAGACATACAATTAAATTCTCTCAGAAAAAACTTTAGTCTCCTGCATGAGGTAACACCTCCCTTTCCCACAAGCCTCAACTCCACCCAGGCTGGGGTCTAGACCCTATTGGGGAGGGGGATGGAGGGTGGCCATGAATTAACTCCATGCTCAGACTAAGCAAGGGTGACAGGCGGTTTTCCCAAGGAGGGATTACAGTCAACCACAGCTGGAAGCAGCTCATAACCAAAACCTTCCTGGGGTGGGACCCAGATTTTAGCAAATATCTACATTCTAAACACCCTAAGTCTCCCTGTTTTTGTGGTCCCAATTCTAAAATTAAGTATGGGATCACAGGAGAGGGCACAGGAGCTCTGAGTGGGTTTTTACATATGCAAAAACAGCATCCAGCTTAGAACTAGTAACTGGTGGGGTCAGAGGCACTCATGGCTTAAGCCACTGGTTCCCAAATGTCCTCTACTTGGCCAAGGACAGTGGTGTTCCTCCAGGACATGTGGTCTCTATGGGGCCCTTTTCTCCTTTTTGCAGAAGGCATGGGGATGGAAAAGGTGGGAGGAAAGTCTCTCAGATGATAGAAAATTAAATTCCTGCCTGGGTTTATAAACTCAGCTTCTCATTTCTCTATGTGAGTACCTTCTTTCGCTAAAGAAAAGTGCTGAAGGCAGTTATCCATGGATTGCTGGAGCACTTCTGGGAGGTATTTCCTAGTCCCCGGTCCAACTGGTCTTCTGCCCTCTTAAGACTAGTGACAATGGGCGACTGGGAGATGTCCCAGGTGAGATTAACCCTCTGCCTGTGGACAGAGTCTTCTTGCTGAAACCCCTCAGTCCTGGCAGGCTCTAGAGCTGCTCACCGGACTCTCTCCTGGTGAGTCCAGCAACCCGGTCGCCACCGGCCAGGCCCACCATGTGCACACCCCCACCTCTGCCCCACTGGGTCGACCCCACTCTTCCCAGAACAGCGAGGTGATCCGAGACTGGAGCCGTGAACCAGTGCCGCAGCTCCTCCCGGCGGTCGTCCCGGCCCCCGCAATCCCCAGGGCAGAGTCCGGCCCGGTCGCCCTCCCCTCGGGGTGGGTGGCTCGGACCCGCTCCCCTCCCCGACGCCACCACCTGCGCCCGCTCCGGCGCCGCCTTTGTCCGGCGCTTCGCCGCCAAGCGGGCCCCTCGGGCCCGACCTGACCCGGCCCCCAGCCCTAGAGAAGAGGCGACGAGGCGGGCAGGGCTAGGCCCGGCCGCGAGCACTGGGTCCCGCTGTCACTTAGAGGCGGTCTGACAACTTCGATCCCCCCGCCCCACCTCGGACTCGGCCGCTGCTCCGCACGGTCCCCGCCGGGCCTCCCGCGGCCCACACTCGCTTCTCGAACCGGTTCCCTGCCCTCTTCGGCGCCTCCCTTCCTTCCAGTCCGATCGGGTCCGGTCTACACTACCCCCGCCCCGGCGTGGCCCCCATCCCCTGCCCCCCATCCAGCAATAACCGGTCAGCTCCCTGCGCGGGAGGGCGCCCCCCACCCTGTGCTGGCGATCCCGCGGCGCCGCCCCCAGCCGCGGCCCCTTGCCTCGGGGACCGCGATGGGGGGAGGGGGCACGGGGGGGCGGGGGCCTCGCCGCCCGCGCACTCGGAGGCGAGCCGGCTCTGCCTCGGCGGAGAAACGACCGGCGTCCTCCCGCCCTCCGCCGCCCGGGACGCCCGCGCCGCCGCCGCCCGGCCAAGCTGCCACCCTGCGGCCCCCACCCACCCCGCCCCCGGCCTGCGAAGCGGGCGGCCCCCGGGGGCTGTCACCTCGAGGCGCTCCGCACTCCCCGATGGCGGGACCGTGGCGCCGGACCCGGGGAAGAGAGGCGGCACGAGCGAGCGGGCGGCCGCACCTGCTTCGCGTCGTCCGTCCGTTCGTCCGTCCCTTCCCGGGCTGGCGGGGGCGGCGGCGCGGCGCGCTCGGTGGGGCGCGCTGACGGGCGACCGGTCCTCTCCCCTTCACTCTTCTGCCTCCCTCGCTCGCTCCCTCCCGCTCGCTCGCCCCTTCCCCCCTCCTCGACCGCGGCCCCTAGCTCACCGGGACGGCGGCGCGGACGGCGCGGCTCTGGGCTCCCGCAGGCCCCGGCCGGGCTGGAATCCGGCGGCTGGAACCCCCCGGGGGCGCTCAATTCCCGGGCTCCACGCTGCTGCGTCAGCGCCTCCTCCTGGGGGCCGGGGCCGGGCGGGCGGAGCGGGGGCCGCGGCCGGGCGGGGCCGTCGGGGGGGCGGGCGCGCCTGGCCGGGGCGGGCGGACGGCGGGGGCCGGACGGGCGGGGCAGGCAGCCGGACGGGCGGGCGGCGGGGGCCGGGCTCCGGGATCCGCTACGCCGCTCGCGGTTCCCCCACAAACTCCCCGAGAGCGGAGCCTCCGCCGCCCTCCTTCCTGCTTCCTCGTCCCCAGCCAATCAGCAGCGCGCCCCTCGGCCAGCTCCGCCAATCAGCCGCCCCGCCCTGCGCTGGCCCCGCCAGCCAATCCGGCCCTCGGCTCCCCCTCCCGGTCTCCAACCAATCAGAACCGTGGGTCGGTCGTCCCAACGCAGGGGGCAGCACGAGGCGGCCGCGGGAGGCGGTGCGGGGAGTGGTGGGGCCTGGGGGGAGGGGTACGGTGCCAAGGGTGGTGGAGGGGGCGGTTTTCTTTGCCGGCTTCTTGGATTTTCTCCTCGTCTCCAGAACATGAGCCCGTATCCCATGGTGACCCGACCCTGGAGCCCCAATCCCCTAGCTGCTACCCGCCCCCCCCCGAGAAATCTAATCTCACCCCCGCCCTGGCCGTCACCTCTCTACATCCCTCGTCCCCCTTCTCCTCTCCAGCACCCAGTGGAGAGAACTGCGAGCCAAGGAACACCCCCACGTCGCCAGCGGCTGCTGCCCCCAGGGCAAGGCTTCGGGAAGACCAGCCGAAAATCAAGCGAGGACAACCCCCCTTTCCTGCAGAAAGGGCCCCAGACTCCAACGAAAGGGCCCCGACTGCTGAGAAGCCCCTCCCGCCCTTGCCTCATCTTTCCGACTTCCCTGCCTGCCACGTCTCCTTTCCTTTCAAGCAAGGTCGGTCCTGGCTCGGTAACCCCTCACCCGCATCTCTTTTTCCTCTTTCTCCCCTTCACCTACCGCCCCCCACTCCAGCTCCTAATTCACCCTTCTCAGAAGCAGAGTGTGGAACCCTCATCCATTTCCAGCCGACAGCAGAGCCTGGTCTGTGAGTCCTTGACACCCACACACCCTCTTCCACCACCGCGGGGAACATCAGAGCTCTCCGGGGGAGGGAGGAGGGGGTGGGCAGCCTGACAGCCCAGGCTGGACTCCCTCTCTCGCGTCCCCAAGCCAGGATGGGACCAAGTGTGGACACTTACCTGGCTTCCCCCTAGTCACCGAATGCTGTGGCTCCGTCTCACACCCACAGACGTGCCTTTCCAAGCCCGAGCACGCTCGCGGGGTCAGCGGGGTGGGTGGGCACAGCAGGCTGAGGTCACACGGAGGTGTGGGAGGTCCCTGTGAGGTGCGGGAAGGGGCTGTGTCTTCGGCACCTTGTATCGCCAGAGCCGGCAAAGGGCTTCACTTCAACAAGCACTGGATGCGCACATAGTAGGTTCTTGAGAAATGCTGAGTCCACCCTAGAACAAAGCCTCATTCCCAATTCAGGCGGGGGAGGGGAGCTTTGGGAAGTAAAAGGAGGAGCGGCAAAAAGGGTAGTGTCAAGTCACCAGAGCCTGGGAGCAGCCCAGGGAGGGGCTGAGTGGAGGAACACCTCTGGCAGAGAGAAGCACCCCCAGTGCTGGGGCTGCCTAGGCAAGAGGAGAAACCCAGCCTTGGAGTGTGGCTGAGGGACTCCTCCTGCACCACACATAATGCCTAGCCTTTCCTAGACCTTGAGACTCAGCACTTTAAGAAAATCAGGGCTGCCAGCCCCTATGGCTGGGAAATAGAACCCTAAAAGACAGTTGCCATCTGCCTCTGGAGCTGTCAGTGGGGCCCAGACAGTCTTAGCTGTGTTGGGGGACATGTTTAAAGGAGAGGGCCACCCAGGAGGGTGTGAATGGAAGCTGAAAACTAAGACTGTGGCACAGCAACTTCTCAAAGGGCCAGGTTCTCCGAAGACAACTGCCCCTACTTCTCCCACCTCCCACCCTTAGGGAAAGCAAAATCCCCGAACCTATAAAAGAACACTAAAGGATTTCTCCCCTCCCTGAGCCTCCCAGGACAAAGATTCCTGGCAGTACCCCACCACCATCAGGCCAGCCCTACCCCCACCTCACGAAATACCCCCTCCACCTGTCTGTCCTGTGAGCTGATGTCCCCCACCCCTCATCAAGAGACTGGTGGTAGAGGGTAACAGCAGAGGTGGCTGCTGGTGCTGAGCCATGCCATCTGGCAGACTAGAGCCAAGGCAGAAGAGGGGAAGGGGCCCCTGTCAGCAGCCCAGCCTATGGTGACCTTGGCTTCATGCCCACTAATGGGCAGGGATTGAGGCCAAGAGGGTCAGAAAAGAAATGTACCTAGTCACAGGAAAAGGAGACCCAAAGGGCAGGAAGCCTGTGCTCGGCCTAGGAAGTGGTTGCAGGGTGAGGTTGGAGGACTGGACTTCTCCCCAGCATCCAGGAGTGAAGATCCAATGGCCCTAGGCTGGGGAAGTGGGGAAAGAGTTGTCTTTATTTGGGGCCCCGGTGGGAGGAAAAAAAGGGAACATTGATTGGAGAGAAGGCGGAGTGGTCATGAGAGCCCATTCCAGCCTACCCAGCCTGCCCAGCCTGCCCAGCAGCTGGAGGAATTCTACTCTCAGAGCCTCCCCCATGTGGGTGGCTGTCTCCTTTGCCCCAGGAAGCTCTCACTATGGTTTGGAGACAGAGGCTGGCTGAAGGCACTTGATGTTCCTCCTATGCCAGCCCACTGATCTACCTCTGTTCCCCAACCATTTTGTCAGTGCTGGTCAACGAGCCAGCAAAGAGACCAGGGGCTGCACACCCTGCCTGTTCCCCAAGGGACCTTTTGGTCTCTCTTCTTCACCCCACTTCCGGGGACCTCTTCACCTGGGCTTCCTTCCTTTCCAGTCCAGAGCCGTTTCCAGGTGTGGAAGGGCTCCACCTCTTCCTCTAAACCTTTCCTGAATGAATGCTGCCCCCACCCCACTCCACCAAGGCAGCTGTGCCAACGCCTGGGGCCCCTCACCTTTCCTCACCCTGGCACACCCAGTAGCCCAGAGGTCCCCCACTGAAAAGGATTTGCTGCTTCATCTGGAGAGAGGAATGGATTCATCAGGTCTCCAGAGCCACCCCTTCTCTGCCTCCAGGCAGGGGGCTCTCTCTACCCAGTCGCCTCCAGACCCATCAGGAAGGGTTAACTGCCTTAGAACGGGAGAGCAGAGAGAGAGAGATGCGGAGAGGAAAACATCCAGGGCTGAGAGAAAACACGCTGCACACCCCTCCCCCACCACGTACGACCAGACTGACAGCCAGGACAGACTGGCTGCTCCGTCATCTCCAGTCCAGCCGCCAGGCACCTCCCCCACTGCCCGCCGCAGTCCCTGCAGACCGCCTGCCCTCGGGTCCAGCCACCTGGCACAGGGCAGGGCACCACAGCGGGGCAGCGCAGTCCTTGCAGTGGTGGCGGTAACCACTTTCCCCTTCCTCCATTCCACGCCCTGGTCCTGTCTTTCCTGGGAGTGGGGCAGCTGTTCCCTTGCCCTCGCCCCCCCCCCAAGAGTGCCTGAACTCTAGGTGTCAGGATCACTGACTGAGCTACCTCGTCCCTCATCCCCACTGGACAAACTGGAGGTCACGGTGCCTTGGGGCAGGGATACCAGGACACCAATTAAATGCGGCTGCAGCACTTGCCCCCCCTCCCCCGTCGCAGGAAGGGGGGGTGTTGGGGAATAAAGAAAGCTGGACTTTTATAGTCCTTTTATCTGACCCACTCCCTCTTAAAGGGATCGAAACCCCCTGCTTAAAGGGATCTCCAGAAATTATTTGCCCCCAGGCAAATCCAAGTGCAGCCGTCTGTTTGGTCTTTACCTGCTGGGGCCCCTTTCCCTAGGGATGGGGGAAGCAGAAGTGCTCTCCCTGTGACTCTGAGCTGGAGGGGCAAAGCCCCCTCCTGCCGCCAAGGAGCCAGCTGTTGAGCGCCCAGCACGGAACAGGACCTCTCTCTCCTCTAATGGCACCCACTGCCACAGGATGAGGGGGAGGTCAAGGTGAGGCAGGAGCCTGTGTGGGCCCAGTCTCTGCATAAGAAGGAACAAGGGGGGCTACATGTACTCAGACCTTGGGGAACACATGTCCATGGCGCGGTGTCCAAAACCCCCATCTGTCCAGTGCTAGCCTCCAGATTGCTGGCCAGGGGAAGTCTTTGCAGGCTGCCTGCCGCGCCCCACCCCCCCCCCCCCCCCGCCCCGAAAAAGCTGTTTCTGCGTTCTCCTTCCTTCTCCCAACTCCCAACTCCCACCCTTCTTAGGGCCTCAGGCCTTCCCCTTGGGGTGCCCTCTCTGCCCCTTACCCAAGTTGCCTCCACCGAGGCCCCAACAACTGCAGACTAAACCCCATTTCAGGCTCTTTCCTGTCCTTGTCGTTGAGTCCCCGGGGTTCGTCTCACCCCCGTGGGCCCTCCAACCCCCCTCCCAGCCAAGAGGGTGGGGGATGGGCACCCTCGGCTCCCGGGAGCCCGGCGGAGCTGCATCCTCGCCCTCCTGTTAACGCGGCACCTCAGTCCCACCCGGCCCTTGGGGCCGCAGGGTTCGAGGAGGGGGGTGTGTGAAGGGGGGGAGGTGGTTACGAGGGCACTCCAGACCGAGAAGGAGAGTCGGAAGCAGGCTTCCAATGAAGCCACCCCTTCTGCCCCTCCTCCCTTCGCCCGTGGAGGGTCGAGGCTGCCGCCGGAGGGCTTCCCGAGCGCTTGGGAACCCGCCAAGGCCCCCACCCGTGCCACTCCCTGGAGGAGAAGCTCCCCCAAGGACCGGAGCTGCGAGCCCTCCCCCCGCACCTCCCGCAGCTGCTGCAGCCTCCGGCTGAGGTCAGGCTCCACCTCCTTTCTCCGGAGGGAGAGCGCGAGGGTTGTTTGTTGTTGGGGTGTGAGAGGGAGAAGGTTCGAGATCACCTGGCCCAGTGGACACCGGCCCCGGGAGCGGGAGCGGGGCCGGTGGGCTGGGTTCGGCGGGAGCCGATTGCAGAAGGTCGAGGACTCACCTCACCCACCCCCACCCGCTCCGGTTCTGCAAAAGCGGCCCCATCCGCCGCTCTAGTTCTTCCATCCAGCCGCCCACTCGCCCTTGCCCCCGCCCAGCTGTCCATCCCCGGAGGGATTCTGGAGGGGCCAGAAAGCCCCCGGCCAAAGAGCCAGACCTTGGGTTACCACGAGGAACCAGACTGGGTTTTTTTGTTGTGGGTTTTTTTTTTTTTTTTTTTTTTTTTGCTCTCAAGAAGCTTCCAGTCGGGGGCTGGGATGTGTTGGGGTAGAAGGACAAGTAGACAGAAAACAGCTTGACAAACATAACTTCTTGACAGGAACACGCAATGGCTGCTGAGGAAGCCAAAGGAGGGGTGCCAAGGTCTGCCCCTGGTGTGGAGCTGGGGTGAGGTGCGAGAACGTTCGAGAAAGGGCTAAGCAGTGAGCAAAGTCTTTATGAAGGAGCAGGCATTCCCCACGCAGACCTGCCATCGGTAGGGGCAAAGTTAAGGACGCCCCGGGCAGGGGTCCTGGCTTGAGCAAAGGCGCAGAGCTGTGAAGTAGGCGGTGAGTCGGGAGTTGAAGCTGGAGCGGGGCTGGAGCCACCCGCGTTTGTAAGCCCTGCCAGGGGGCTTCATCCCAAGGCATCGCTCACCGAAGGCTTTTAAGGGAAGGAAGGTCCTGGTCAGATCTGGGCGTGACAGAGATCTGGGGAGGCGAGTTGGGGGAGCAGAGGGGTATAGCTCATGCAGGGGGCATGATGCCCCTCGGTTTCCACCCAACGCTGGCTTCTCGGAGGGACGGTTTACCTCCGGTCACCGCCCTCCCTTCCAGGTGGGTTGGGCAGAAAGGGTCTATCCTTGGGGAAGAGTCCTCTCTCAGCGCGGCTCCCACTGCCAAGCACGGGTTCTACCTTCTCTCTCCCCGGGGAAGGGATGGGGAGGGTCCAGTTCCTCCATCTCCTCCCTCGCCCCTTCTAAGCAGTCCTGCCATTTCCTGGAGCAGTGGCAAGAAAGAAGTCGGCAAGCAGGGGGACCAGCTTTGCCCTCCAGGTGCTCTTTCTCTGCTCCACTTGGGACTGGAATTCTCAGGCAGTGAACATTGATGATTAAAAATCATATAGAGCTGGTTTCGTCTTCATCCCAATCCCAGGAGGCAGGCATGATCACTGTTGCCATTTCACAGATTAGGAAACTGAGGCTTAGAACGGTTAATGCCTGTCCCAAGTCACACAGGTGAGACTTATACCCCAGCTTGCCTGACTCTCATGTTGGATCCCCTGGCCCCAGCCCACAGCCCTGATTTCTATGAGCCTGGACAGCCATGCCCCGCTGTCTGCCCCTTTGGACCACGACACTGTTGGTATTGCCAGGTCAAGTAGGACAGGGTGGGAACGTATCAGTGAAGCCTCATACTATCGCCCTGCACTTACTAGCCTTTTCCCAGACACCTGGAAGCACACTTTCCAGGGCTTTCCTTTGGGGTCTCCAGCACAGGTCATACCCATTCATGTTTGTTCCTGGAGCTCCCTGGGCTCTCTGTCTCTGGAATCCTCATCCTCAGAGACTCAAGCCTGACTTCCTGGGAAGGTCTTCTGAAGCTCAGGTGAAGGTCTCCCAAAGCTTAGGTCCACCTCACTCCCTGATGTTCTGGACTCCCAGGGGTCCCCACACTGCCTACTGCTATGCCTTCCTGACCATCTCCTGCTTTGCCTGGGTCTCTGTGATGAGTCTACAAACCCCTGGAAGGCAGGACTGTGGCTTCAACTTCCTCTTTATGGTTTCCTGTGTGTCTCGCACATCCTTGGATCCAAGGAAGGATGGCATTATAGGTCCCTCAGAACCTAGCTCCAGGATAGCCCTCTACCTCTCCCCTTGAATAGATCCACTCAGGGGTCCCAATTTGGCAAACTTTGAGCAGAATTCAGCAGGCAGACAAGTTCTGTTTGACAAGCTTTTTTTCTCACAGGGCTTTCAAAAAAGATTAAACTCAGGAGTCAATGCTGAAATGTTTGGAGATTTAAAATAAAAATCCAGATTTACAGTTTCTCTTGAAAAATCAGAAGATCTGGCTACCTTTGGCCCCTATTTCCACTTGCAACAGTAGGCTGGTGCCAAGTAGCAAATGCCATCTTTACATGGCAGGCATGCTCCAGTGTGCCATGGTTCCACCTTGCCCTCTTCCACCATTTATGTGTGTCTGACCCCTGAAGGTCTTCAGGTTTGTGATCCTTGCACTGTGGCTACAGAGACACAGATGGGTGTCATGGTCCAGGCCTTTGGAGTGTCTGCCTCCCTGGCCCTTACTTGGAGAGCCTCATTACATTCTCACAGCCTATTTCTCATAATACCTTTATTATTGTTCACTGAGCATGCTCCAAGATTCACGGGCCCAGGCTGCAGATGAAAAGGGAAATTAAATGTGGTCCAGAGTGTGTGGGCTCTTCTGGGTGACTACTCCCAAGAACATGGTGTAATGCTTGGCAAATAGTAGGTGCCTAATAATGTTTGATGAGCTGAATAGTAAACGGTAAATGGCAACTGAATAAATAAATGAATGGAGTGGGGAGGATGGTTCCAAGAAACACGAAATGTCTGTGATGATCTGGGTGTGGGTCGCTTGGGACCTCAGCTTCCTCAGGGTCACTGCTATCAAGACACTTGTCCACTCAGATATCGAATAGGAGTATGTTAAGGGGATCCCTCCTTTGAGGAACCTGGGAGGCTATGGACTGGAAATCCAGGAGTGTATCCACTGTGATTCCTTGAACCCAGACCCGCAGACTCCTGGGACCATGAGGAAACCCAGATCTGGAATGGGCCATGTCTTCCAAAGCCAGGGGTCTTACAGAAGGCCTGGGCAGGCACTCAACACGCATTTCTTTCTTTAATCTTCAACAACCCTTTTAGGTTAATATTATTCTCAAATTTACAAATGAATAAGGACACTGAGACCTGAAGAGTCTAAGTAACTGCTCAAGATCACACAAGCTTGGAGTGGTTCCTACCTTTGCTTTTTTAAATATGGCACTTAGGGCTTCCCTGGTGGCACAGTGATTAAGAATCGGCCTGCCAATGCAGGGGACACGGGTTCTAAGCCCTGGTCTGGGAAGATCCCACACGCCAGGAGCAACTGAGCCCGTGTGCCATGCGCTCTTGAGCCCACGTGCCACAACTACTGAAGCCCGTGTGCCTAGAGCTGGTGCTCCGCAACAAGAGAAGCCGCTGCAATGAGAAGCCTGCGCACCGCAATGAAGAGTAGCCCCAGCTCGCCACAACTAGAGAAAGCCCGCGTGCAGCAACGAAGACCCAACGCAGCCAATAAATAAATAAATAAAATTTAAAAAAATAAAAAAAGAAATATGGCACTTAGCATAAAGGGTTAACAGAGGTCTCACCCTTTGTAGGTCTAAAACCTTTGCTCTTTTCACATTTCACGTAGTGTAGTGGTTAAAGAATACAAACTCTAGCCAGACTCCCCGAGTTGGAGTCCTGGCTCTATAGCCTCTTAAAACATGCAAAGTACTTAGAACAGTGCCTGACCCACAGCAAATGCCCTCAAAGCATTAGCAGTTATGAGTCTACTTTATCACGCCCCCATCCTGCCATGCCTGCAGTCTGCCCTGTTTCTGTATTGGTATTGGAATCCAGTCCTGCAAGCCCTGTTTGCACCGTCTCACACTGGAAGCCCCTACTACGTGGTGCCCGTGGCTGTATTCTGTCCACCCAGCTGCAGTGTGTCCCCCTCTGGCCTCAGTCAGGCTGGATGCCTCTCTTTGCTACGTCTGGGGGAGGAGCCAGCCTCTCTCCCCATGGCTTTCCCACTTCACCCTCCCAACACCGGGGCAGTCTCCATGACCCCAGCCATTTTCCTCTGCATTTGGAAAGATTTTCGGTGGCATCGCTAATCACATTCCCCAAGCCTCTATCTCCTACAGGCTTCTAGCCATAGCCACTGACCTCCCCAGTCTCCTGAAACCAAGAGCAGAGGCAGAGAGTCACTGGTGGCTCTTTGGCCATCTTCCTTCAACCTCAGTGAACGCACAGGAGCCCAAGATCAGCTTTTCCAAGCAGAGACACCCCCTGGAGAGGCTCCCAAACTAAAGTTTGGGCCACAAGCACTATGCTAACCAACCACAGCGCCACTGACACTTGGCACTGCTCAGGCACCAGAGGACCTGGAAGGTGATGCTGATTATATTGCGTCTGACCTGGACAGCCTCCCCTCCACCCAGCAGAGGAGAGCCCCTCTGAAACTGAAGAACCCAGCCAAGAGTATATGACCCAGGAAAGACTGAGTCAGACAATAAATAGCTGGTCAGGTGACACCAAGACTGAAGCGTGAGGTCTGACGAACATTTCCCCTGATTTGGGAATATTATCCTAATTTTAAAAATTCTTACAAGGGGATTTGCAAAAATCATGATTGGTTATATGGGCAACGCTTCTTCTTTACTGAAGTGCATATGGGGAAGTCAGCAATTTTCTTTTTCATTTGTTTCTCTCTGTCAGAGTGTGTTCTGTAGCGATAGATAACATTCCCGGAGAGATTCCATGCGCTCAGAACTGGGTTAAGTTCTTTATACACTCTCTTCTAATCTTCAGCCAGTCTTATGAAACAGGTAGTTATTATTCCCATTTTACTGATGAAGAAACTGAGGCACAGAGAGGTTCGATCGCTTACCCAGAGTCACACAGCTAAGAAGTAGAGGAGCCAGGATTCAGATCCCAGCCTTGTCACTTTTTTTATATAAATTTATTTATTTATTGGCTGAGTTTGGTCTTTGTTGCTGTGCGCGGGCTTTCTCTAGTTGCGGCGAGTGGGGGCTACTCTTCCTTGCAGTGCACGGGCTTCTCATTGCAGTGGCTTCTCTTGTTGTGGAGCACGGGCTCTAGGCACGCGGGCTTCAGTAGTTGTGGCTCGCAGGCTCTAGAGCGCAGGCTCAGTAGTTGTGGCGCACGGGCTTAGTTGCTCTGCGGCATGTGGGATCTTCCCGGACCAGGGCTCGAACCCGTGTCCCCTGCATTGGCAGGCGGATTCTCAACCACTGTGCCACCAGGGAAGCCCTCAGCCTTGTCACTTTTAATTGTTCCTTCATCTCTTGTTCCTAAATGAGCTTCCCCAAACAATTCTCCATTTCTGTGTTTTCCAAATGTCTGTTAGCAACTAGTTTGGATTTTACACATGAAGTTGTTGTGAGCAACATTCATCTCACTATTAGACAGGGAAGCAAAATGTTTTGAGTGTATTTTCCTATTTCTTTATAAAAAGAATGTTCCTTTTGCAAACCCTCATCAAAAGTGCCCTTTGCTTGCCCTCTGCACTCATGTTGACACTGAAATAATGTGCTTTCGGGGACATCACATACACTTCAACCAACTTCCAACTACAGGCAAACCCAGCGCTCTCCCAGTGTTTCGATTTTGGGGTAAAGGCACCAGCCCTCACCCACTTTCCAAAGCCAGGAAACTGCGAGTCATCCTTGGCACCTCCCTCTCCCTCCTCAGCCACCACCCATATGTAATCCATCACCACAGCCTGACTGTCATTTACCTCCACTCCTCACACCTCCTCCCCACCCCAGCACAGCAGCCCCGGCCCCTGCATCCGCCCTGTCCCACCCCATCCCCCCATCCCCACTCTGCAGCCTGTTCTCCACGCAGCAGCCAGAGGGATCTTCCCAAAACCGATCACACTGCAACCTTCTCCTGCTTAAACCCTTCTATGGCTCCTGCTGGCTGTCAGGATAAAAATCCGAATATGGGACAGACAAGTGAGGCTGCCCTAGCTGGGAGGCTCCCTGATCCCTACCCCACCCCCCCCCAATTGCACTCCTGAACCGGCAATGCTCCCTCCCTCCCAAGCCAAGCCAGGCCAGCAAGGGTAAGGCCTGACACCCGAGAGGCTGGGGTGAAGACCCGTGCCTGCACTGGGTCCTGCCGTTTCCCCACAGCTTGGCAGGGCGCCTGCACACGGTAGTTCTCAGTAGCAATTACTGAATGATGAATGAATAAATGAATGACTGGCAAAGAAAGCAAGCCTTTGCCTGTGCTGCAGCGGCTCTGCAGTCTGCCTGCTTTGCCAGGTGGGCACAGCACTGGACCTTCCATATCCGCTTAGAAAACTACCTCCTGCTGCCACGCTGCCTACCAGGCCCTGCCGCTATTTTTACTATAAAATTTTCTGACTTTAATTCAGTGACTGGATTACAACAGTTGTGGGTTCGACAGGGCAGACTCTTTGAAATCTGAAGACATAAAAGTTATAGTGTTGGCTTTGGCAGTCCAGATGGCTTCTCCAAGAAGCTACAATCTGTGGCCCCAGAACCCTGCTCTTTTAGCTGCTACTAAAAAGATCGGAGAATTTAGTTCAAGGTGAAGCCTTGGGATTTCTCCTGTCCTCTTATGCCCCTCCCCCTGCAAGTCGGCCCTGGATGTTTTAGTTAAATCTGATTTCATTTAAATAAGCTGGGTGAAGGGTGACAGGAGGACAGGTGGTCCCCTCTTGTAGCCCCCCAGGGAAGGCATTCATTATGCAAGTATTTAATGGTGGGTACCTCCGTTAAGCCAGGCTTAATGCTGGGGATTCAGCAGCAAACCAGACAGAGGGTGTTTGGATGAGTGGCGCTCATGCTGGGTCTTAAAGAATGGATAACATTAGAACTGACCGGCGTGATTAAGTGTCTATCAGTGTTTCACATCTATCTCCCCAACTAGACTGTAAGCTCCTTTGGCCCCATAACTGTTCCTCGCCTTTGAATCCTGGCACCCAATGCCGGTCGTTCTTCACCAAGCTGGGGATTGGGGGAGGGGTGGAGAGGTGGGTCACTCAAGTGGGCTGTGTCTGGGGTACTCTACCTGAGGGGCAGGAGGCTGGATAAGCAGGTCCATCCATTGGCTGGCAGTGTGACTGGGTGGTGGACCCCAGGAAACCCTTGCATACTCTCTAGGTGCAGAGTGATGAAGTTTCTATGAGGCTGCAGGGAAACGAGTTGGGTGGCTTTTTCCTGGCGAGTGGGGCAGGCTGGGGCGGCAGGGAGTGGAGGGAAGGGACAGCTCAGAGAACCTTGTGGGGAAGAAAGAGGGCTGAGCCCGCAGGAGTGGCCACGTGGGGCTCGCATCCTCAAGGCAGAGGGGAATGTGGAAGTTTAAGGAATGCAGAATATGGGATAAGGAAGTAGGAAAGGGTACCCACTAGTGAGGGAGATACCGCAGAGCTAACACCGGGGAGCCTGTGTTTCTCTGACCCTTCTCTGGGGAAGGCTCACAGCCTTACTTACAGATTGTCCTGTTGCCTATTGACAGCAGGTTCCACATACTCTGAGGCACCTCCGGGGCCTCTCCCAGGCTGAGGAGTCCAGGACATGAGTCTCTAGCCCACTTGGAAGTTTGGGTGATCAGGTGGGGAGAGCAGAAAAACTGCAGCAAGAAACTTCGAAAGGCCCCTAGGGGGTCGGTGAATGGGGCTTAGGGGTGTGTGTGGCAGGGTTCTAAGCACCCGGGCATCCTGCACAGGAGAAGACAAGGCAGGGCCCCACTTGCTTTCCAGTGTGGACTTCACCTTCCTTCACTCTGGAGCCAGGCAGCCTCCCAGGAAAGGAGGGTACCCGGGGCAGATGAAGATCCCAAAGGCCAACCTGCTCCCCACCTGCCCTCTTCTCAGCCTTGCAGGACCTACCGCAAGGTGTACTCTGCCCAGAGGCACCCAGGAGGCGGGGGCAGGGAGAGAGGTAGTGAGAGGGGACGGCACTTGCTGGGTCTGCATATCTGGGTGGTGCTTCTTTTTTTAATTTTATTTTAAAATCTTTTTATTTTTAACTTTTTATTATGAGAATTTTCGAACACAAAGTAGAATAATGCAATACACATCCATGCGCCCATTACAGAACTTCATCAATTGTCATCATTTCGCTAATCTTGCAGAAACAAGTTTTAATTATAATCAGAGATAAAACAGGATTCAAACTTCGTGGAAAACAGTAAAATATACTTTTTTTAGGTGGTGATTCTTTAGCTTGCACTGTTGCTAGCTCTGGACTTTGGAAGTAGTCTCAGCATTGGAGAGCAGATCCCTGCTCTCCCAGGTAACTGCAGTCATACAAAATTCCCATCCCTCCAGTCTTAATGAACAACTTTGCAATGGCCGCAACCCCACCCTTCCACTCTGGGCCAAGAGCAGGAGTCTGGAAAGAAAGAAAGGGCTGGGTAGGCTGCAGGCCAGTTATGAAGGACATCGGGTCTCACCTCCCTAGCCTCTTCTCATTTCAGATTCCTCCTCCTCTGATTTTAGATCTTAATTCATCTCATAATAAATTTAAGTAAATAATTTTATTTCAGCAAGTAAAAGGACCTACTGTATACCCAACCTTGCCCAACCTGGCAGCATCAGGCAAGGTACTCAGGTACGGACTGAGACTCTGCTACTCCGTTCCCATAAATAGAACAAGCATTTGGGGTGGGACCTGCGTTGCCGTGAAAATACTCAGCTTTGCAGAGGCTGCCTCTTGGAGCCCAGGCGGATGCGCAGGGGGGACTCTCAAGGCGGGCCAGGCAGGTGGCCCCCAGTGCTGGGCTTATCTCCCTCTGGCAGCTGCAAGCTCACGCTCCTTGCCTCCGCTCCTGCGGCATGTCTAACAGCCTGTCTCTTGGTGCGTGCAGCCGTGTGCGTGTCTGTATGTGTGCACCCGTGTTTGCCCAGTGGGCACAGGACACAGGTGTGTTTGGATGGAGATGTGCCTATCTCTGTGGTTCCCTGCATAGCCCTAGTTTTCTCTTCGTTCTTCCCTCCGTCTATTGCTGGCAAGAGCAGCCCTCTGTACTTCCTCCACTGATCCCCTGTCCTCTGCGGGGGGCAGGATACTCCCTGTGCTGAGATATCCCTGGGCTCGGAATATCGTTCCTCTCTCCAAGAAAACTCCCCCTTACCTGTCTAGCCCATACTCTTCCACGTCTTCCAGGGCAAAGCTGTGTTGGGCTGCCTGGCAGAGTAAGTGGAAACAAAACTGTCCTTCTCTGAGGCTGGTCTGTACTAACTCAATGCTGGCCCAGCGCATGGTTCTCTGCTTGTCCATAAAGGTTCGTTGACTGTGGCTTATAGGTCTGGGCAGGGAAGCCGTGACGCGTACTCTTTTGTTGTCTGATTTTTCTCCCTTGCTGAAAAGAAGCTCACGGGGTTGGCCCTGGGGCTGGCATGCCGCCTCTGCCCTGGGTCACGTCTGGTGGCATCATTCTAAAAAATATAGGCCACGCAACAACTTTGGAAAACAGTTTGGAATTACCTAGTAAAGTTGATCATGGATACCCTGCAACACAGAAATCCCGTTCCTGGGAGTGTACCTGGAGACTTGCACACATAAACTGGGAGACACGTGTGGAATGTTCTAGAGTAGCCCCAAACTGGAACCAACCCAAATGTCCATCAACACAAGAATGGATAATCAAATTGTAGTATTTTCACAGAATGGAATACTATACAAGAAAAAAGAGTAACCAAATTAAAGCACCACTCATTAACGTGAATGAATCTTTGAAAACTATACGATGAGCCAGAGAAGCAAGGCACAGAAGAATATATTTAGTATGAGTACCATTACACAAAGCTTAAACAGGTGATCGAAATAATATTGTTTAGGGAGACACACAGAGGTAGGAAACCATAAAGAAATGCGAGGAGAGGGTTATCACTAAATTCAGGATAATGGTTCCTCTGGGGGGAATGTGTCAGTGAGCGGCACACAGGCTTCTAAGGTACTTGGAATGTTCTCTTCGTTGGCCTGGGTGCTGGGTACACAGGAGTTTGCTTTATTGTTTTTCACACTGCATACATGCATGGTATATACTTTTCTAAATATACTCTACGTTTTATACAAGAAAAAAAAGGATGGTGTGTGCCCCGACTCTGCCCTCTTTTTGTATCCAATCCCTGCACTTGTCCTCAGCTGGCAGAGAGGGGGCCAGGGTCCCCCATCACAGTTCCTTTCTGTTTCTGAGGGGGGCCAGAGGACTATGGGAGGTGAGGGCCTCCCCTCTGCAGCTGGGCCCCGCTACTCCAGAGTGGGAAGGCCTGGGGGAAGCAGGGCCAGGCGAAGCCGGCTGGCTCTGCTGTCTCTGCCAACTCTGAGGATTAGGCCAGGGCTCTGGCCCACCTGTTGTTTCACTCATGCAGCATGAACTTAGGCACTGAGCACTTACTGTGAGCACTGGGTGCTGTTGGGAGTGTTCAGATAAGTGAGAAATGGTCTTTGACCTCGAAGATCTGTACTGTATACAGAGGTAATCACGTATACAAATAATTATGGTACCAGGAAAATGTGAGCTAAATATCACATGACCTCCCATCTGCACTTTCAATAAACATTTGTTGAACACCTATTATGTGCCAGAAACTGTGCTGCATGGTGAGCATATAAAGGCAGTTCAGTCACAATCCTGACCCTTACGTTCTTAGCCTGGTGCATGGGAAACAGACACAGATGAGATAAAAACGACAGTGGGGAAAGCCCACTGATGCAAATATGCCCAGGGAGAAGCAGGAAGGTGTCCCACTCAGGATGGGTGAGATGGGGACAGACGAGTGGGAAAGGTTGGAGAAGGGAGGCCTTCCTGAAGGAAGCAGCCCCTGAACTGAGGCTTTAGGGATGAGGAAGCAAGAACAAGGTGAAGGGCTAAGACATCCTCCACAGAGGGATCAGCTGCAGCAAAGGCGCAGGGTAAGAAACAGTGTCACGAGGACTGTTTGCAACCAGAACACAAGTACTCAGCAGGGATGGGGAGAGGAGCAGCCGGAGGGGAAGGCCAAGGCAGATCAGGGTCATATTTGCCTTGCAAAACCTTAGATCTTATAGGTGTTGGGAGCCACAGAAGTATTTAGGGGCTTGATAGTTCACTCTGGCTCAATATAGAGGAAGGGTTGAGGTGCGTGGATTGGAAGGAGGCAGGCAAGTTGTCAGGTTGTTGTGTATCCAAGAACTATTTTGACAGGCTAGCTGTGTCTGAGAGTGGGTGGTTGGGTGGGTGGGTGTAGGAGAGGCCAGCTTCACAAACAGCTCCCTGCCGAGTGACCAGGTGTGTCCCACAGGGCTCCCGGCTGGAACTAGTGTGGCTCTGGGTCTGGGTATGAGGAGTGTGGGCAGAGGCAGCGACAGCCAGGAATGTGGATGGGGCTCTGAACTCTCTGATTCCAGGGCTCCCAGATGCTTGCCTGTGGAAATGAGGCATGTAGTGGGCTTCTTATAAATTGAATGTGTGCACTTGAAAGATCCATCTGCAGTTAAATCAATAAGTCGGCATATCACTTAAAGGCATGAAGTGAATTACCAAACGAAATCTCTTAAAGATTCAAAAGGAGTTTCATCCTGGAACTGGGCGGAGGGGAGGGTTTGCAGTTTTTGTTGTTGTTGTTGTTTTTAAATAAGCCTTTAAACTATCCTAGTTTAAAACCCATGTACATAAAACAAACACCACCCCCACCAGCAAAACACAAACTGGCCTTTGTTCTGAATTTCTGTCCTTTCTACTTTTTAAATTGCTAAAAGTGGCCTTTCTTGTATGAAACGATACAGATAGAGAGTAGCCGGCTTTCCACCCCCCACCCCTTAATGTCCTCATTTGGCAGAAGAAAACGTCGCTGAGCCCTGTGCATCCTGAAATACGAGACTGGGAGCCTCCAGTCCAGAGCACCTTGCCTTTGCGGCCGGCGGCCGGCAGGGGTCAGGCGAGCTCCACGCAGGGCCCACGGAACCGCGCCCGAGCCCGAGCCCGAGCCTGAGCAGGGCTCCGCCGCTAGTGCGGCGCCTCGCGGGAGGGGGACAGAGGGAGGACCCCGGACCCTGGACCTGTCCTAGGCTGGGGGTCGCGACTAACGGTACTGGGTTAGCCGGGCGGGGCGTGGACTGGGCGTCCGCCCCCAAATAAAAAAGAGGCGCCCTTTCTCAGCCCCAACGCCTAGCTGACGCCAGCGCTGGCTCCACGACTGGGCGTGGCCGGTTCACCTAGCGTTTTTTCGGGTACCGTGGGCAACTCACCGGCCTTCGGGAAGCGGGCCCTGCGCAACCTTGTCCCCTGCACCGGGTTGTCGGGATCAAGGAGCTAATATGTCAGTATGAGACTTGAGAGGTCTATATAGGTGAGGGATTGTCATTACCAGGTTATATGGGTTTAGAATTAGGACTCGGGCCTCTGGAGGCGTGTCCTCTAGGCCCCAGATCAGCTGTTCTAAAAGGTTGCCTGTGCCTTATAATTACCCCTGGGGTTGTGATTAGGTCTGGGGCCCATCCAGGAATCTGGGTTTTTTACAGGTTGCTAAATTCTGATAAAGGGTGTGCCCAGACCACACTTGGAAAACCATTCCCTTAGCTTCTGTTGCCATCCGATGGGGCAAGCAGTAGGAAAACAAAGAATGGGATGGTAGTCAACAGGGGAGCTGGGCTGATAGTGACCTGCCTAAAATTGGAGTGGAATGAGGCAGCCCCAGGAAGGAGTGCTGGCAGCTGGTACTGCAGAGTTGCACAATGCACATAAACAACCCCAAATTCCAAGAACCAGTGCCCCCTGCTCTCCCATCATTCATGACTCAGGCTACACTTTTTTGGCTTTATTTTATAACATTTCTATTTCACATATAGCACTGGGAGAATAATCATCCTCCCCAAGTTGGTGGCAGAGCTCCGTTACCCACACTGACTGGATGAAACATCCCATTCTGAACGTCTTCAGGCTGTTCGTTCCAGCTACACTTTATAACCAGCAAGACCACCATTTTAGCCACATTCATCTCAACATAGTAGGGAGCAGGGTGGGGAAATGCAGGGACAGGGCCACAAGCCCCTTAGGATAGGACTGGGCTGGGGTTGGTAAGGAGCTAGCTCCACCTGTCACAAGCATCAGGCTGGGAACAGCTCTTGGCTATAGGCCAGGACCAAAAGTCAGAACAGGCGTCGCTGGGCTGAGGGCCAAGAAAACCAGTTCTCTTTTAGGGAATTAGATGGGGTGGGACAACCCAAAACTGTCCCACTCTGACTGTGCTCCATCCAGGCGGCCATGTAGTAGGGCCCCAGGCTGGCATTCTCAGAACCCCTATTTCTGCTGATCTGGATTCTAGCTCCAGTTCTGACCTTGGGAAAATCAAATTGTCTTGATGTTTCAAAAAACATGGGGATGGTTTCCAGAAACTTACGAGCTTCCTTCTAGCTCCAAGACTCTTACCGCTCCCTCCTTTCTGTAAAAAATCACTGGGAGATCTGGAAAAGGGAGGTTGAGAACTCCTCTATCCTAAGGGCTGATTCCACCCCTGTGTCCCCTATCACCAGTGAGCAGGCTGAAGGGCCGGAAGCAGGACCTGGACCAGCCACTCTCCAAGGACATAAGGCTGGAGCCAGACAGAAGGCAGTAGCAAGTAGACTGCTTCTCCCCAAAAACACCAGTTTCGAAGCAGATGGGTTTGCTTCATGAAATGTTTAATACAAAATGGCAGCAGCCACTGTGCAGTTGTAACAAAATTAGCCATAGGGTGTCCAGAGAAATGTATGCAGGCAGCCTTGGCTGGAGTTGAGCCAGCCAACCCAGGCCTGCTGTCCAGTCAGCTGTGGGCTGTCACATGGCCAGGACTGGATGGTGGCGGTGGCAGCGTTGTGCTGGAGGCGTTGAGCCCCGTCCTTCACGAGCACGCTGACCTCTGCCCCACCGTGGACTCTGGGTGGCACAGGTGTTCTGAGATGTCTATTCCCAGAGCTCTACCCCAGTGGTAGGATTTCAGCTTAAAGAATGAGGGATGGAGGGGCTGCTGCAGAGGGGGTGCCCACTCACAAGCTGCTGGGAGCTGATGCCTCTAGAAATTGGCAGAAACAGAGGCTAGGTTTGGGGGGTATTTTTCCCCAGAAAGAAAAGAGGCTACCAAGTTCAAATTAAGGAGAGGGGCAATGCTTCTGGTGTACTTGAGCAGAGGGTTCCCTGGCAGAGGCTCACCAGAAAAAAGGTGCCCACCCTGGGAGCGGGGGTGGGGCATCAGGCTTGAAGTTAGAGAGCAAGGGCGCAGAGTCACCAAAGCCCTCCCACTGAGCCCCAGAAAAGCCAGCATGCTTCCTGAGGAGTCCATGTTAAGCCGCTGCACACTTTTCCTGGGCCGGTGGGCAGGGCCTGCCTGGAGAAGAGCTGCCGCGTCTCTCCTTCCAGAGAAAGGCCTCTAGGTGCTGGGAAAGGGGATTAAGGGCCTTGGAGTTAGTGGAATTCTGCGTTGAAGGCTCTGCCGATGATTAGCCGCCTCACCTCACTGGTCCCAGCCCCGATCTCATACAGCTTGGCATCTCTCAGAAAGCGGCCCATGGGAAAGTCGTTGATGTAGCCATTGCCACCTGCAGCCATGGTTTGGGCAGAGAAGAAAGGACAACAGGAAAAGTGATGGGCAGTGGGCAAAGCAAGGAAAGCAAACAGAAGATCAAATACATAGAAATGGGCTAGGAGGAGAGACTGATTGAAGAGAAGCAGCAAAAGGTGGTGAGAGGCATCCATGGTGGCGCAGTGGTTAAGAATCCACCTGCCAGTGCAGGTGACACGGGTTCGAGCCCTGGTCTGGGAAGATCCACATGCCGCGGAGCAGCTAAGACCATGCGCCACAACTACTGAGCCTGCGCTCTAGAGCCTGTGAGCCACGACTACTGAGCCTGCGTGCTGCAACTACTGAAGCCCACGCGCCTAGAGCCCGTGCTCTGCAACAAGAGAAGCCACCGCAATGAGAAGCCCGCGCACCTCAACGAAGAGTAGCTCCTGCTCGCTTCAACTAGAGAAAGCCCACACGCAGCAATGAAGACCCAACATAGCCAAAAATAAATTAAAAGAAAAAAAAAGGTCGTGAGAGG
Source organism: Balaenoptera physalus (assembly GCF_965194825.1). Classification (NCBI taxonomy): domain Eukaryota; kingdom Metazoa; phylum Chordata; class Mammalia; order Artiodactyla; family Balaenopteridae; genus Balaenoptera; species Balaenoptera physalus. The sequence goes on along the minus strand of NC_138883.1, from coordinate 84,219,266 downwards.
GATGTGGTGGGGATTACCTAATTGTGGGGAGGGTGGACAGGAGGCCGGAAGTCCACTCAGAGTGCTGAGGATGCCAGGCAAAGGTAAGGGAGAACCACTGGCAGACATGGAGAAGGGGGACAAGAAACTACTGCATAGCACTCACTGGGTGCCAGGCCCAGAGAGCTGAAGTAACTTGCACAAGTCACAGAGCTGGTCAGTGGTAGAGCCAGGATTCGAACCTAGGCCGTCTGGCTCAAGCCTGTGCTCTTAACCACTATGCGGCACTGAAGTGAGGCTGTTCCACCTCTGAGGCGACTCCTCTTCCCCATTTCCCAGTGTCCATAAGACCAGGCTGGGAGGGTGAGAGGGGGGCACTACTGCAGACAGTAGCAACTTGTGGCCTCTGGCAGTTTTCCTCTTTGCTTTTCCATGTCCTCCCAGTAACTGGGGCAGGAGGAGCCTAAAGGTACAGCTCAGCTGAAGCACAGGTGAGGAGTGGGGAGTAGGGAGTGGGGGCCACTCACCCAAACACTGGATGCCGTCCAGGGCTACCTGTGTGGCGCACTCGGCTGAGTAAAGAATCACCCCAGCGCAGTCCTGTGGGAGGAGGTTTCGTGTCAGCAGGGCCCCCGCCAGGGCCACACGGAGGGGAGGGGGCCCAGCAACCACCCCTGCCCCGGTGCGCTCTCCTCTGGGCCCGGCCCTTACCTTGGCGGTGCAGTAGCCCTCATCACAGGCCTTGGCGACATTGTAGACGTACTGCCGACAGGCCATGAGGCGGGTGTACATGTCTGCCATCTTCCCCTGCATCAACTGCACACAAAGGGGGCCCACGGGTCAGTGTGCTGGAGACACGCTCCTCTCGGAATCATTCCCTAGTTACCAAAAGCAGGTCAGCAGTAGCAACCTGACAGCCGGGAATGGGGTCCCGGGGCACAGAGAGGAGGTGGGACTTGCTTAGGATGACAGACATGGTAGCGTGTCTGGAGTTAAGGCCAGAGAGCTGCTGCTGTATTGTGGACCTGGCCCTCCACTCACACGACCCTCATTACCGACCGTCCCGCAGCCCAGAAAGCGTGACTCAAAATGCTACTCCCTCCCCACAATCGGCTCCCTTCACCCTCCAACCCTACAACGTCTCATTCATTCATCTCAGACAGGAAGGGAGGTGACACGAGATGAACTGCCTGACCGCTTTCAGAGCCAGGTAGCATCCTGAGGAAGCCTGCGCCCCAAGCATTCAAACTCATTTTTTTGTTTGTTTTTGTTTTTTTGGCCATGCCACGAGGCTTGAGGCTTGCGGGATCTTAGTTCCCCAACCAGGGATTGAGCCTGGGCCCCCTGCAGTGGAAGCACGGACTCCCAACCACTGGACCACCAGGGAATTCCCTCAAACTCATTTTTTTGACGAAGGATAGTAAATGCCCACAGCAAGTGCCCTATTTGTTCATTTGTTAAAGAAAACCTGAACCCAACAAAAGAGTGCATCTTAACAAAACCATTCCACTCACCTGGAAGTGGCCGATCTTCTGGCCAAAGGCTTCCCTCACGTGCAGGTAGGGAATAGCGTGGTCGAGGATGGCCTGCATAATCCTGCGGGAAGGAGAGAACACTGGCGAGGGGCCTCGCCGGCGCCCCATTGCTGGTTGGGGGGCAAATGCTAGTGTGGAAAGGCCTGGGGGGCAGCCCAGCAAGACGAGGAGCTGGCGTCCCAGGGAGGAGAAAAGGAGCGTGAGGACCCTTGTCAGCCCTGCTCAGTCACCGCACTGACTGCCCAGCAGTCAGTGCCCCTTCCCCTGAGACCAGGCGGAGTGACGGGACCCTTCGTAGATGATTAGAGCTCAGGCGTCTTGCTTCACGTCTGAGTAAATAAGCAGGGTGGCTCCTCAGGCCTTTTGTCTGTCACCCAGTGATACTTGCCTTCAATGCAAAGAAAGTAAATGTGAGAGGAAAGGTAATTTTTTGTCTCCAGGAGATAAGGTACAGGCTCCCATCGGCCCCAAGGGGAGGGCTGCGGCACCACCTGCTGAGGAGGCTACAAGAGCCCAGCTCCCCCCCGAGCCTCACACTCACCCGAGGGGCCCACCGGCCAGCACCAGCCGCTCCAGGTCCAGCCCACTCATCAGCACGTAGACGCCCTTACTTTGATGGCCCAGGATGTTGGCAGCTGCAGGGAAAAGTGCTGGTCAGGGGCAAGGGGGCTGTCCACAGCCTCCTCACTTTTAGAAAAGTTGCTGGGTTTAGTAACGTGGCTCTCTCACAAGGCATTAAAATATGTTACCTGACCTTCAACTAGGGCTCCAGGTGAGGAAAAGGATGGAGTTTACCACTTCCAGTCAGAAGTGGAGCTTGCTAGTGGGGACATGCTCCCCTCACCCTGCCCCCAACACACACACCATCCCCCAAGACCAGACACAGGCCCAATCCTTAGATCCTCCCCTTCTCTTCTTGAGCTGCCTTGGATGGGAAAGAAGAAAAGCTAGTTTGGTCTAGAAGTCATCCAACCTCTCCCAATTTTTTTTTTTAACACACTTGTGCCCATAAAGGAACCAGAGAATTACTCTTTCCCCCAGGTTGAGTCTGCTCTGGTTAATACTACCCTCCACCCTCCCCTGGGTGGTCCATGGAAGAGCCTGGCCAGGAGATGGGCCATTCGGTGCTGGTGACAGAAACTGCTAAACACCTCCCCAACCCGGAAGCAAGGACACTGGATGGCCTGGGGAGGTGTGGGCAGGAAGCTGAGTGCGAAGAGTTGACACCACTGACCTGTCTTTAATGCTAGTGGAGTTTTATCCTTGCCAACAAAGAAGGCTCTGCACTGATCGTCCCTCCCTAGATGCTCCTTATAACTAAAGCACACTTTTCTCCGGTGGCGGATCATGGGGGAGAGGGATGGTTTATGGCTCAGGCACAGAACCATCCTAACTGGTGATCAAATCTGTGCCCTCTGTCTCATCAGTGCGTGACAGGGGTGCTGGCTCTCTCATGATGTGGCACACTTTCACTTACACTTCAGGGGAGAAATACTTATAAACTGAACTGCCTTCCCTTCACCGAGTCCAGCTTCCATCAGTTTATTTAGATGCTTTTTTAGCATTGTTAATGAATACCTCACACAGGCTGTACAGGCAAATGTACATACAAGGAAGTCTGAAGGACGTGAGTGGGTAAGGGCAGATCTTACCTTTCTACTCCAGATACTGGAATACCAGCCCCAGGCACAGTGTGTGGTCCACATAGGAAACACCACCCTTCCCTGAAGCCACAGTAGGGCATACAGCTGCAGGAGCTCTGGCCGGGAAGGACAGCTGTCCAGACTGAGGCCAACACCTATGGGCCAGTGGGCAAGGGCACAGTGGCAGGCCCACTGTCTGGCCACATACCATTGGTGAGCTAACAATGGTGAGGCTCTCCAAGCCAGAGATGGGCTTTCTCAGCGTGTGATGGGGTCAGGACAGGGGCTCCCTCATTCTCAGAGACTCACCAGGAACCTCGCAGTCCTCAAAGATTAGCTCACAGGTGTTAGAGCCCCTCATCCCCAGCTTGTCCAGCTTCTTGGAGGTGCTGAAGCCTGGCATACCCTTTATGGGAATAAAAGGTGGCCCTGATTACAGAGCAGTCTCCAAGGGGGCCAAGAAAAGGGAAACCCCTGGGAAGTAACCATCTTTCCATCAAGTCCCTGTATTTGCCTGATACACCATCGTCTACTCACCAGGCCCCCACTCTGTATGTGACCACCCCATTTCTGAAGGCACTGCCCCTAACACTCCACCCCAGCCTACCCTGCTGCTGGCTGCATTCTCCCCAGTTCTCACGAGACTGGTTCTTTCCCAGTGAAATGCCAGATCCCTGGGGCCCTTCTGACCCTTCCTGGCTTTGGTTCCTTTCCTTGGGGGAAATCACTTCTTTTTTTTTTTTTTTTAAGATTTTTAAAAAAATTTATTTATTTTTATTGGCTGTGTTGGGTCTTTGTCGCTGCACACAGGCTTTCTCTAGTTGCGGCGAGGGGGGCTACTCTTCGTTGCGGTGCGTGGGCTTCTCCTTGCTGTGGCTTCTCTTGTTGCAGAGCAGGGCTCTAGGCGCATGGGCTTCAGTAGTTGCAGCACGCGGGCTCAGTAGTTGTGGCTCGCGGGCTCTAGAGCGCAGGCTCAGTAGCTGTGGCACACGGGCTTAGTTGCTCCGCGGCACATGGGATCTTCCCGGACCAGGGCTCGAACCCGTGTCCCCTGCGTCGGCAGGCGGATTCTCAACCACTGTGCCACCAGGGAAGCCCGGGAAATCACTTCTAAGACACTCTCCCCAGCCCACTCAATTCCTTTGCCCCCTTGTTCCTCTGCCACCTGTACCTAATGGAGTCCCACCCGGGGTTCAACTCAACCACCTGTGTGCTCTGACCTGGACTAATCAGATGCAGAACGCGTTGGCATATGCCCATCAGAGCACTGCCAGGTGTTGCTTCCCTCTCCTCTAGGAGACGAGAGCAGCGTGACTCAACCTGGAGAGTTCCCATCTCAGCCACGCCCTTTGGGCTACTCACTTTTCTTGTCCTCCAGTCCCATTCCGATATACTCTCTCCCTCTCCCTATGGAGGGTACTGCAAATTTTTAAAACACTCATTCATGAAGCTCTCTACCAACTCCCCTGCCCCCATGGTCCCCCCGCCCTCCCAGGGGCCCTGGCCTCCTACTTCATGACCATTAGGCAGATGGTTCCTCCACCATCACCATCCCCCACCCGTGCCTCTTCTCCCTCAACTCACCATTGTGCTTTGCTCACTCTCTCTCACGCATCTCACTTTCTCCCTCTCCTATTTTCTTTTCTCTTTACCAAAAAATTTGCTCAGTTCTCTCCCATTCCTAAAAGCAAACTGAAACTCCCAACTTTTCATTCTAACTCCTGCTGTCTCCCTTGTGCTTTTACTGACAAGACTTGGAAGGTGCAGTCTCCGGTCTCCACCTGCATCCTCAATCACACCTTGGGCTCCCGTGGCTGCTCTCTCCAAGTCCACCAGTGACACCATGATTGTCACAGCTGGTGGCCTCCCTTCAGTCCTCATCTTCCTGGACCTCCAGACAGCCTGGCTCTGTGGATGGCTCCACCGTCCTCAGACTTGACCCCTCCTCCCTGAATTCCACTTTTTGGCCACCCTCCTTTCAGTCTCCATTCCCGCCTCAGCCCCATCCCAGGAGGGAGCCTTGGCAGAGCACACAACCCTGATGGTCTTTGCGATCACTTGAAGGAGGTCATCTCCGGTGCCACTTTCAGGAGATAAAAGCCTCCCGCCATACACTCCCCTACACTCACCTTCTCCACAATGAAGGCTGTGATGCCCCGAGAGGCTGGCACAGCAGCCAGATCTGTCTTGGCATAGACAATAAGGACATCAGCATCAGGGCCATTGGTGATCCAGAATTTGTTGCCATTCAGGACATAGTGATCTCCTAAGGACAGGAAGTTGGCTACTTGCATAAGCTGTATGGGCCTGTCTCAACCAGTCAGTTCTCCAGACCTTCTGTTGAGCAAAAAGCTGTCCAGCTGGCAAGTGCTTCTAGAAACCCAGCAGAGGCCACCTCCAATCACTGCTCCCTCACCCCGAAGGTCTGTACCTCTGCCCACTTCAGCTCTCAAATCAAGGGGAGCCTCACCTTTCTTTTCTGCTTTCAGCTTCATGGAGACAACATCGGAGCCAGCATTTGTCTCACTCATGGCCAGGGCTCCGACGTATTCACCACTGATCAGCTGCAAGGAAAACCCCAAAGGGCCTTGTTATGACTTCAGAAGTACCCTGCAGGGGCTCACTGATACCATGTCTTGCCTGGTCACATGACACCCCTTCTAACTTCTCTCAGATCCCAGCATAGGTAAAGTCCTAGAAGAGAAGCCCCATACCCACAAGCCTGAAGCTTTCTCTTCTATTCCCATTCCCTTTGCAAGGGAAGCTAGTCCTAGGCTTTCATTTCTTAAAATGCTCAGTAAATGTTGTCCAGTGACTGACTCAGGTGTTCTGGCCCTATTTTTAATTTATTTTTTGGCTGTGCCATGTGGCTTGCTAGTCCCCGACCAGGGATCGAACCCACGCCCCCTGCATTGGAAGCACGGAGTCTTAACCGCTGGACCACCAGGGAAGTTCCTATTTTTAATTTTTTTGATTGAAGTATTTTATTTGTTTTTAGTGTCATATTTTATTTTTTTATTTTTTTAATTTATTTTTAATTTATTTTTGGCTGCATCGGGCCTTCGTTGCTGCGCAGGATTTCTCTAGTTGCGGAGAACGGGGGCTACTCTTCGTTGCAGTGCGCGGGCTTCTCATTGCGGTGGCTTCTCTTGTTGCGGAGCACGGGCTCTAGGCACACGGGCTTCAGTAGTTGTGGCTCGCGGGCTCTAGAGTGCAGGCTCAATAGTTGTGGCACACGGGCTTAGTTGCTCCACGGCACGTGGGAGCTTCCCGGGCCAGGGCTCGAACCCGTGTCCCCTGCATTGGCAGGCGTATTCTTAACCACTGCACCACCAGGGAAGCCCTAACTGAAGTATTTTAAAACAAATCCCTGACCCCTTCCTAGCCCTATCAGTTTCAGGGTAGCAGCATGCTACAGAAAGCAAGGCTGACCAGCCCTCCCCAATGGGGGAGAAGCTTCACGGCTGGTGGTTGCACCATGCAATCAGCGTGTTTCTCCATCTCCATTTCCTCACCTTGGGGAGGTACTTCTCCTTCTGGGCCTCGTTTCCATTACGAACAATTTGGTTGAGGCAGAGGTTGGAGTGGGCACCGTAACTGAGACCCACTGCTCCAGAGACTCGGGATATCTCCTCCATCACCAGCACGTGTTCCAGGTAGCCCAGGCCGGAGCCGCCATACTGAACTAGGGGTCGGGGTGGGGGGCGCAGGGGAGTGGAAAAGGCAGCCCAGTTAAATGAGGACACTGAGAGGAATCTTACATTTATTTGCAGTAGAGGAACACTCTTATAGCACCTATTCCAAGTTCCCTCTAGCAAGGTCAACAGGCGGATGCTGTGAACCCTGCTTGCAAGCTCACAGAATTGGTTTTGCCTGCTGCTGCCTCTGGTCAGCTGAGGCATGGTTCAGAAAACAGTCATTGCAACTCCTGCTTTATCCCAATCATTTTTAAAGAAATATTTATTTATTTGGCCACGCCACGCAGCTTTTGGGATCTTAGCTCCCCAGCCAGGGATTGAACCCAGGCCCTCGGCAGTGAAAGCACAGAGTCCTAACCACTGGACCGCCAGGGAATTCCCTATCCCAGATGGACCTCTTAATGAAGACAAGAAGACCTGAGCGCCTACTGTTTGGAAAGCTATAGAAGTGCCGACGCTGATGAACAAATGAAGCAAGAGGACCTGGGGTTTATCAGAGAAACACAAAGAGGGAAGGTCAAAGCACGAAGATGAGATACAAAGCAGAGGATGTGCATGCAGAAGCCCTGAGGAAGATGAGAGCTTCATAGCGCAGGTTTGGACCTAAAGAAGCAGGGCTGGTAATGGAACAGGAGAGCTGCAGCCTGAGAGGAAGTCTGGAGAGGGCAGAAGAGATGCTGGGAGGGAATTTCAGAACTCCTCATAAAAAATGTGGTTGTTTTCCTTGGCAGCAGATCCAAAATCAAAGAAGCTGGGTTACCTGATGCCAGCCTTCCCGCCCTCCGCCCTTCTGTCTGGGTAAACCCTGGAAAGGCCCTCTGTGTATGTTCACTCTAACCAAGAAGTCAGGCTGGTCCTTGGCTCTAGGGAAGGGTTAGCCCAACCCGCACGACTCCAGGAAGGAAAGCCCACGGGCAGGTAACATTAGAAACTGCTACCAGGACACCATGTGGAAACCAGAACTCATATCTGGCTTTCTTTTCAAGGTTCTCCCTGGATAGGGTTTTCATCTGATTCCTAACTGCCTCTTTCTTCCATTAACTAGCATCTGATTCAGAAGAATATTCTTTATGGGGGCTCATAAACCCCCAAGACACAGTGGGAGAAAGAGTCTTGTTTGAGAGTTCCCAGCAACCTTCCCCCTACTGTTGTATGTTAAGATAGTCTAAATTAATTTTTAAGTGGTTACATCATCACTCATGATGTAACTTTGTACGATCAGCTTAAATCCCAGGAACTGTCTCCAAGTGGTGAGGGGAGGATGTAAGGAGAGAATACTGTGGTCCACCGCTACTCTAATGCCCAGTGAACACAGGCCAAAGCAGGGTGGGCTGTCCAGGCTTTGGCTGGTGAGGCCATAGGCTCACCTCTTTACAAGGCACCGCAAGCCAGGCCTGGCCTTTGCTCTAGAGGCCAACATCTGAAACAAAGCCCACCAGCTCCCTGCCCTCTCCCCCTGGAAACAAGTAGTAAGACCCACAGGGGACTCTGGACAGGCCCAGGGACAGCCTGTTAAATACATCATCTGGCCACCTCACTGTGGAGGCTCAGACAGGCATCCCTCTCCCCTACACCTCCGTCTGCTTCCAAATGAGCTCTAGGGCCAAGCTGTGGGCAGAGAACACAGGTATTCCCCACAGGAACACACTGTCCTGAGTGGTACTGCCTCGATGCTACTGGTAGGGCAGAGCTTAGGGATTATGCGAGGCAGTAAGACTGAGGTACTAAGACCACTGCTTGATCTGGAGTTTTCTAAACTCCCCAGATCACCTGGGGGAACTTGTTAAGCATGCAGAGTTCAAGAGTCTGGGTGACCCAAGTGAACCACACTGACCTAAATCCTTTGCCTTGTGAACATCACTGCCTAGAGAAACAGAAGAGTTTACTCTTCTCTGGGTTGACAGTCACTGGGCACTTTCTCAGCTCCAAGTGGGAAGAGACTCTGGTTTCTCCGAGTATGATCTTTCTTCTCCTTTCCTGCTTCTTTTGGGAATGGTTTTAAAGGGCATGCAAGAAAAGTTCTCTGTAGGGAAAGAAACCATACTCACCAGGGGCTGTGACACCCAAGACTCCCAGGTTCCCCAGCTGCTTCCAAAACTCCTGCCAACAGAATAGAGTGAGTGTAGTGGGTTGTGAGAAAGCAGCCAGTCACAGGGGCCTGGCATATCTGGAACAACAAGACCCAAGGGCTTCACAGAAAGGGGCTGCATTCTTAGGGAGCTTTCATTTACCAGAAGACGGTGAGAGCTCTGCCAGGCAGCAGTGCAATTCCCAGACCATCCCAGCCCAGCTCCCAGTCTGCCCCCCGTCCCCCTCAGAGTGGGCCCCACGACTCACTCGCAGGTTCTTGAACTCATTGCTCCGATCAATCTCCTGGGCATGGGGTGCCAGATGCTCCTGAAGGAATTTAGCCATGGTCTGACGAAGCTAGAGGGAGAGGTGGACAGATGCTGCTGAAACGGTACATAATTGCCCCTGAGGACAGCCTCTCCACTACTGAGGACACCTTCAGGGAAACGGGACACAAGTAACCTCACCAAACTGAAACTTAGAGGCCCCACCAGTTTATGCTTCCTCAGAGATGATCTTCCCCTCTCTTTCTGAAGATTATTTATTTATTTTTATTTATTTATTTATTTGGCTGCACCAGGTCTTTAGTTGCGGCATAGGGGATTTTTTAGTTGTAGCCTGTGGGATCTAGTTCCCTGACCAGGGATCGAACCCGGGTCCCCTGCATTGGGAGCGTGGAGTCCTAACCACTGGACCACCAGGGAAGTCCCTGAAGATTATTTCTTTTCTTTTTTTTTTTTTAGATATGGCGATTTATTATTTATTTTTTATTTATTTATGGCTGTGTTGGGTCTTCATTTCTGTGCGAGGGCTTTCTCTAGTTGTGGCAAGCAGGGGCCACTCTTCATCGCGGTGTGCGGGCCTCTCACTATCGCGGCCTCTCTTGTTGCGGAGCACAGGCTCCAGACGCGCAGGCTCAGTAATTGTGGCACACGGGCCCAGTTGCTCCGCGGCATGTGGGATCTTCCCAGACCAGGGCTCGAACCCGTGTCCCCTGCATTGGCAGGCAGATTCTCAACCACTGCGCCACCAGGGAAGCCCCTGAAGATTATTTCTTAAATGTCACTCCCCTACATAAATCATTCCATGGCTTTACATGGTCCTTAAAAGACAAACTCCTTATATATGTATATGTATAACTGAATCACTTTGCTGTACACCTGAAACTAACACAACATTGTAAATTAGCTATGCTTCTTTTTTTTTTTTAAAGATCTAGCAAGTCTTGCTTTTTTTTTTTTCTTTAAAGAGCTCCTGACTTATTTATTTATTTATTTACTTTTTATTTTTTTGGCTGTGTTGGGTCTTCGTTTCTATGCGAGGGCTTTCTCTAGTTGTGGCAAGTGGAGGCCACTCTTCATCGCGGTGCGTGGGCCTCTCACTGTCGCGGCCTCTCGTTGTGGGGCACAGGCTCCAGACGCGCAGGCTCAGTAGTTGTGGCTCACGGGCCTAGTTGCTCCGTGGCATGTGGGATCTTCCCAGACCAGGGCTCGAACCCGTGTCCCCTGCATTGGCAGGCAGATTCTCAACCACTGCACCACCAGGGAAGCCCCGCTTCTTTTTTTTTTTAACCATTAAAAAAAAATTAAGACAAACTCCTTACCCAGGACTAGAAGGCCCTGTGTGAGGTGACCCCTGCAGCCTATCCAGAATTCCCCAGTACCTTTCTCATCCCCCACTCACTGTGCTCCAGCCACGCCCCCTTCAGTTCTTGGCACGTGTCAGGCTCCTTTTTGTCCCTGAGCCTTTGGGTAAAAGGGATTATTCAAAAGAGATTAGAAACTCCTTTTAGCAGGAAAGTTTGAGAACTAGGATTGAACACTTTCTGCCTGAGGTGATTCAGAGCTCTGTCTGCTGACTGTAAATGCAAGTGGACTTTGGGGTTCTGGGCAAGCTCGGGCACTTGCTTAGAGCCACAGGAGAATCACATTCCCCAGGAACTCCAAGCCAGTGTCCAAGTGAACAGTCTCCTTCCTCCAGGAATGGCTCTGGTTCAGCCCCATTTGTAACAACATCTTTCAAGTTTTTTTTCAACTTTGTGGTTTGACCCGATAGGTTGAAGAATTACAGCACGGACTACACAGTGCATTTCAACTCCACCCCCAAGATGTGTATTTGAAAAAGATTCCGTGGTGATGATTAACCAGGTTTGAGAACCACAGCCGTAGACAGTATTGAGGTGTAAGAAGACTTCAGACAGATTGAGGGCCCTTTTGCCACACGCGGGTAGTCCTGCCAATCCTCCACCAAAACACCCCCTGCCCCACCATCCCCGGTCTCCCAGGAGCGTTCCTATCCTCGACTCCTCGTGTAACTCCGGCAACCAGGCCTTGCTGCCGCCACAGAGGGGAGACTGGGGCCCGCGGCCGCCCCCGCGCTGGCGCTCCTACAGCCCCCGGATCACACGCCGCGGCTGGGTGGGCGCTGGGTAGAAGAGCGCCAGGGAGACCACCGAGCACGGAAAAGGGGCCGGGAGGGGGGTCAGGCTCCCTACCTGCTTCTGCTCCTCCCTTAGCCCATTGATTGCATCGTCCACGGGCAACAGCGAGTTGGCCCGCTGGGTAGTCAGGCCGGCGAGCGGCTGCAGTGGCGGCCGCGGCCTCCAGCTCGCCACGCGCCGACCCAGTAGCCAAGCTACAGTCGCCATCTCGGCCTTGCCCTGGGAGCCTGAGCCCCAGCAGCTGTGAGCGAGTCCTGCGGCGCTCCACCAATCCCCGGCTTCGCTTCCGCCACCCAATCGGCGAGGGGGTGGGTCTCCAGTAGCCAATCACCCTCCACTGTCCGAGGAAGGCCGCGCTTTCCCCGGCCACTGCACCAGCCAATCAGCAGTGACCGCCCGCGGACTGACGCCCCGCGAGGCTGGTGTGCTTGCTGGGGGAGCTGGACCTGCAGGTGTCATGTCAAGGTTGGGTCTTTTTAAAGCGGACGAGTAGGAAAAGTGTCTTCTTTTTTGAGTTGAGGATAAGTATTCCCCCGGCGTTGAAAATAGCAGTCCCTAACTGCAGACATCTGTGGGAAAGCAAGTGTTAAAATAGCAAACGGAAAAGCCCCGAATGTCCCTTGCTTGGCAATACATTGTTAAAGAAAATCTGGGAAAAGAGCGCTCGCTCTAGGGTGCACGTTGGTTATAACTCAGTGAATTTGCTTTATTATGTAACAAGGTTTGTTGACTTTGAGTTTTATGGGAAAGGGGTTGTTAAGGAGTTGCTGTCTTCCAAATTATTTAATGTACCTAAGAACATGAGAGTCAGGACTTATTTTTAACAGGGGTGGGGTGATGGTGGACCGAACTCAGATGCTCGGGTTCAGCTGCTCCCCGCTGGAAAGACAAGTGTTGGCTGGAAAGGACGGGTTGCTTTATTCAGAAGGCAACCTGGGGGGAAGGCAGAGTCGCGTCAAAGAACCAACTCTGAAGCTTCTGCTCCACCATGAAAGTTTTTAAAGGGAGAAAGGGGGGAAGCCATTCGCAGTTAATCATTTGGGGAGGGGGGATCAGAGTCTTCCTTATCTTCCACTAAGTGCAGACTTTCTTCTGATTGGTTGGTGGTGGGGTAACAAGGTGGTGTTTCAGGAATCTGGTGCTCAGCCTGAAGTTACCATCTTCCACCTGGGTGGGGCCTTAGTTCTAGCAGAAGAACTCAAAGATATTGTTAGGTATATTCCTGGTTTCTGGGGGAACCAGGACCCTGCTTTATTGTTGTACTATAGTTTCTTGACTGCTCCTCCTTTGTTTCTGCATTCCCTCTTTTTTCTATTTAGCAACTGTTTGAATCTGCCCTTTGGCACACAGGGAAGGTCTAGGAGGCTGATGCCTCTTTCCTACAAACAAGAAACGGGGACACAGAAAGGATTTGTACACAGAAGGGCCTCACAGGGTCCTGCTCTATTTCAGGGAGACAGGAAAGGAAGAATGGTGTATGAGGGGAAAGAGGAGAGCTTATAGAATTCAGCTTCTATCCCCTTCCCTGCTTTGCTAATTTCCTTCTCTGTGGGGCGGTCAATGCCCTTGAAGAACTCATCTCAGGTAGTTTAGTGCCCTGAATCCAGGGACACCATTGCAATCCTGCTACTTAGATGTGGAAGTTCGGGCAAGTTTCTTTTTTTTTTTTTTAATTTTAATTTAATTTATTTATTTGGTTGCGTTGGGTCTTCATTGCTACATGCCGGCTTTCTCTAGTTGCATCCAGCGGGGGCTACTTTTTGTTGTGGTGCGCAGGCTTCTCATTGCATTGGTTTCTCTTGTTGCGGAGCTCGGGCTTTAGGCGCGCGGGCTTCAGTAGTTGTGGCACGTGGGCTCAGTCGTTGTGGCTCACGGGCTCTAGAGTGCAGAGGCTCAGTAGTTGTGGTGCACAGGCTTAGTTGCTCCGCGGCATGTGGGATCTTCCCGGAACAGGGCTCGAACCTGTTTTCCCTGCATTGGCAGGCGGATCCTTAACCACTGCGCCATCAGGGAAGTCCCTCGGGCAAGTTTCTTAGATCTTTTCAGACTCTGTTTCATCTTTTTTTTTTTTTGGCCAAGCCACCAGGAATTGAATCGGGCCCTCAGCAGTGAGAGAGCACAGTCCCAACCACTGGACCGCCAGGGAATTCCCTTTCATCATCTTTATTTATTTATTTTTTAATATTTATTTATTTTATTTTATTTTTGGCTGCGTCAAGTCTTAGTTGTGGCATGTGGGATCTTTGTTGCGGCCCGCGGGATCTTTCGTTGTGGCCTTCAGGCTTCTCCCTGGTTGCAGCGCTCGGGCTCCAGGGCGCATGGGCTCTCTAGTTGAGGCACGCGCGGGCTTAGTTGCCCTGTGGGATGTGGGATCTTAGTTCCCCGACTAGGGATCGAACCCGAGTCCCCTACGTTGGAAGGCAGATTCTTAACCACTGGACCATAAGGGGAAGTCCCCCCTTTCATCATCTTTAAATGAAAACAATACCACCCATTGCAACGAGGAATAAAGGAGATTACATATTTAATGACAACACTTTGTGTTCCTTCTTACAGTGCCCCATTCATTAGTCCAAGGTCTCAAACACAGCTAAGACAAAAGCCAGGCTCTGTCAGTTTGTCCAGACCAAAATGCTTTCTTCTTCAGCTCACTGCCTTTCATATCAAGGGTCCCCCCCCACCCCCAGGTGGAGAAGATTTTCAGAATAACCTGATATAGATTGTGGGCAGGTTCTCTACATTTCTGGTGATCTGCAGCCTCATGTTTGCGAAAATCTTCCATAGGCACCTTCCAATTTATCTCTTGGAGCCGTTCCTTTGCTTTACTTTCAGGGACTAGTAAATGTACAAGCTGGTACAAGTTTGAATATCTAGGCTCATAAGTTCTTACTGTAAGATGAAATTGTTTAGCAAACCCCAAGGGATCCTGTGAACAATCTGGAAATTCCTTAGTTAAGGCCTTAAGTTCTGTCCTAGTCCAAGGGTGTACAGGTAAGAGCAGGTTTCTCCTTAAAGGGGGTGGCTATTACTTTAGGGCTGTCTTTATCCTTTCCCTTAGACTCAACAAGTTCTTCCTTTGAGATTAGAGGTGGAAGAGCAGAGGGGTCAGCATGGGGGAGCTCAGAAAGAAGAGGATACGAAGGAGCCAAAGGAGGAGAGAAAGGAGGAGAAGCAGTGATGACTTCTGAGGTCTTTTCTAATCTAGTCACCATTTCTGATAATTTCTGATTTGTCTCTCGCAATGAAGCCATTTTATCATTCTCTCGTTTTGAGGCTTCCAGGTACCAATTAAAATGTCTCCATTCTAGCTGTTTGATCTTAAGCTGGCTTTTTCTAATTTAGTGTGCAAATAAAATTTACCAACTTAGGTAAATCGAAAGTGCCCCATTTTGGCCATCTCAGGGACAAATGATTTTTGGTCAGACCGTCCCATTAAGTTAAATGCTTGCAAGCGTCAGTTTCATAGGTGTCATACATAAACCCAGCTGGGGTTCCCATAGGTGGCTATTCATCCGGGAGCTGTTTGGCCCGTGAGGCACGATTTCCCATTATTAATTTGGTAGTCCGGTTCAGGTATGAGATATGATCTGAACAATTTTCTGAGGACAGTGTGGTGGACTGGATGTGCACTGCTTCTGAGTCTAGCTCCCCAAGGAATTACCCTTGAGTCGGTTTGACTCTCTTATGTGTCTCGGTTTCTCCCTGTGACAGTCTAAAACTGTCATGGGTGCGGGGAGTGCTAAGTTATCAGCTTCTGTTGCGCCCCCCAGATGAGCAGTATTTACTTATTGGTCGTAGTGGGGTTCCCTTGTAGGACCACTGCACATAGTAAGGATTGATCCTCAGACACTTCTGCAAGGTCCTCAGTCACCTGAGGACGCCTTGTGGCCAGAAGGAGCAAAATGTCCCTTTATTCTTCAGAGCTGAATAACTCAGTCTCTCATTTCACTAACAAAAAAGTTTTGTTAAGACCCGATATCAGTTTACCCCTTTTTTCCCCTTGATTTAAGCCGAACTTAACAAAAACCAGCTACCTATGTTTCCCTGGACTTGCTGTCCAGATCCCCCTAGGACCCTGCCTAGGAAATTCCTACGTGCCCCTTAAGACAAGTAAAAACCAGCCCAAATAAAATTTTCAGGATCATCACCAAAACAACGAGATCTGGGTATTAGGAGAACTCACCAGAACACCTGAGAGATGCTGAGAAGCCGGTGAGGGTCAAAGTACCCATGCTGGTACTGAGTGCCGGTTTTAGGCGTCTTCCAGGTGTCCTCTGGTCTCTGGTATCCTGCTGACTACACCAAGCATATGTCGAAGAAAAATTAATCAATAGCCAATCTATGAAAGAAATGGAAAATTTTATTTGAGCCAAATCTGAGTACTGTAACCCTCAAATTTGTGTTCCAAGAACTGTTCTGCCTGTTAGAAGTCAAAACACAGTTACATAAGTTTCTTGAGACAGAGCCGTACATTAGATGACGTATTATTGACAGTTTACATAATCCAGACCGGCAAGTGCAAACTGATGGGTCATTGTGACCCCTTTACAAGATCAAGAAGAAATGTTGTCTTTTAAGGAGTTGTCTTGTTCCTGCTAGAAGGATGTTGCTGTTTATGGTTGAGCAGGTGTTTCTGCCAGCGGGGAAGGTTTTGTGGAGGCAAAATGCAGATACACAATGCACAGTAGAGGGGAGACAGGAGGCTAAAGGGCAGAGGAAATTTTTTTATATTTAAATTTTTCTTGTCTTGCCATAAAATGTGAATTTCATTTCACACACCTTATCAAAAATTGTTTTGGGAGAGTAATGAGACAGGAAGCCAGATTATTCACAGGTGAAAGAAGAAATCACAATGGAAATTAGAACATATTTTGAACAGAAAGACGAATAATGAAAATAGGACATAGCAAAATTTGGGATGCTGCTCCCTGGCCCTTAGAGGGACAATTTATAGTTGTTAATGCATATACTGGAAAAGATAAAAATTGAAATGGAATTACCTTGTCTTCTATTTTAAGAACCTAGAAAAAGAACAGTAATTAATGGGAATTCCCTGGTGGTCCTGTGTCTAGGACTTTGCATTTCCACTGCTGTGGGCCCAGGTTTGATCCCTGGTCGGGGAACTAAGATCCTGCAAGCCACGTGGCATGGCCAAAAACATAAAATAAGAAACTTGTTGTGATAATCATTTCATGATGTATGTAAGTCAAATCATTATGCTGTAAACCTTAAACTTATACAGTGCTATGTCAGTCGTATCTCAATAAAACTGAAAGGAAAAAAAGGTGCTATGGTAGTGCCCCATGACCTCCTGCATGCCCAAGGAGTGGCTCAGGAACTAAGATCCTGCAAGCCATCCATCTTTCACACAGTGCTAGATTCATTTTTTCTAAATCATTCATTATGGTGATTATCTGCTCAAAATGTGTCAGTGATTCCTTATTGCCTAGATTCATGGTTCCCAGACTGTGAGCCAAGGCATCCCTAGGCAGCAAGCTCACTGGGATGCCACGGGATAAACTTTTGGGGGAATCACAGTGATACATGACATGTTAGACCACATGTGAAGTACTGGCTCAAAGTAGGTCAGTTTCAACATTAGATCATGCTATGTTCCTCTCAAGCAGGATAGGAAGGTGGTAGTGTCCAATTTGATTCCAAGGCTTGAGAAATTAAACTGTGCCCCACATCCCATTAGTAAATAATTGTAGTTACTTAAAAATAAAAATATTTTCTTTAGATTTATGTGTATTATTTTTTCAAATACCTACTAAGTTGTTAGGACATAAGTGCTTATCGTTTGGATCTAACTACTTAAAAATAGAACTTTTAGGTATATCTTTTGGTGTGTCATAAAATATTGAGACACTAGGAGCATCATGAACTGAGACAGTTTGTAAACTTCTGGCCTGGATGATAAAAATCCACACCTCCTAGCTTGCATTTAAGTTTCTTCAAAACATCTAGTAGCACCATGTACTTTCCACTCCCATTATTCCCTGGCTCAAATCTTTCTCCAGTACTTGCTTGTTGTTTGACCTTGGGCAAATCAACTTCATTTCATTAACTAATTTCCACTCCCATTATTCCCTGGCTCAAATCTTTCTCCAGTACTTGCTTGTTGTTTGACCTTGGGCAAATCAACTTCATTTCATTAACTAATTTCATTAATTAATTATATGGATTAATTTCATCTAATTTCTCTGAGCCTTTTTCTTTAGCTATAAAAAGGGTTAATAGTGCTTACCTTGTATGACTGTAATGAGGATAACATGAGAATGAAAATAAGGAGGCACACACATAAACATCACACATGGCATATTACAAGTGCTCGGTTAAGCGTCAGATATAATCCCCTCTCATCTTTTTGTTTTTAACATCTTGGCCGTGCCACATGGGCTGCGGGATTTTAGTTCCCCAACCAGGGATCGAACCCATGTCCCCTGCAGTGGAAGCACAGAGTCCTAACCACTGGACCACCAGGGAATTCCTCCCCTCTCATCTTGAACCTTCTGAAGAAGCCCAGTGTTCTTACTTAGTGCCTCAAGACTCATCTGGATATCCCCTCAACTTTTTTTTTTTTCTTCAGTCTCTCATTTTATTTTCTCCTTGGAAGTTCCAATGATCCCCTCCTTGGGTTTGATTGATTTGCTAGAATGGCTCATGGACTCAGAGAAATATTTTATTTGCTAGATCTGGTTTATTATAAAAGGATATAACTCAGGAAGAGCCAGATGGAAGAGATGCATGGGGAAAGGGCGTGAAGCTTCCATGCCCTCTCTGAGTGCGCTACTGTCCCCAAATCTCCATGTGTTCACCAACCTGGAAAGTTCTCAACCCTCTAGCTAGCCTCTCTAAATATTACTCTTCCTTCAACCACAGTCTACCACTTTCATCAAGCCTCCCCCAACCGAACTAGCCCAGAGTTAACTACTATAGCACAAAACTATATCACACAACCCACTGTTGAACTATTGCCTTTGTTATTCAACTTGTGTATCACCTGCGCAATGTTTCACCACACGTACTGTAAGCACTTCTGAGGTTAAGAGCGTCATGCTACATTAAAGTTTCCTATAGCGTCTAGCAAAGTGGAGGGTGCAGATCACACTGGTTCATGTAATGCATGAACTTATTCACGCTGTACATCAGAATAAGCACCACAACACCTCCACACGTACAAAAGGCAGATGGAGCAGCAGAGGTCAGAGGGAACACAAGAAAAGGCAAGACTGCACAAATGCTGGCTGGTGGTGCAAAGCAGCGTCGTGAGGTGAAGGCCCCTGGGAGGCCAGACCTTGAGCAAACAGGATCTCAACACTGGGCAACATGAGTAATGGAGGAGTTGGGATAGTTCCATTCTTAGGAGTCAACTAGGGAGGCATGACAAGGAGGTGAGGAGCTCACAGCTGAGTTTCCCACCCTTTCCTTCCAAGAAGGAAGTAGAACTTTTGGGGGGACCAGAAATGCCAATTACAAATTCACTTGGGTAAACAATCTTTTAAACTATAAACATCCTGAAAATGGGTAGAAGAAAATATTCAGCCCTTCTCACCAGTGAGAATTATTTAACTGGGTTTCCCTATCAAAAATATTTGGGACATAACCAACTGTGTGAATGTTGTATGTGTATGAAGGAAAAGAATTTTAGCCCTATAAGTTAGGGTGGGACGTTACTTGACTTGATTGGGTGGCTCTGGGCAGCCCTAATAATGCTGAAGAGTAGGGGGAGTTGCTGAAGAAATTGGGAGAGGTGCAGAAAAAAATGGGAGATGGCCAAAGCCAAAGTCTGTCTAGTTTGACTATGAAATATGGCAGTGCCTTTGGTGATCTGGCGGTTGCAGGGGTTGGGGGTGGCTGCTGCGGACTTCAGTTGACTAAGGATCCAGGGGGCCAGGTCCAGGATTGGCCGAGCAAAGCAATAGCAGAGATACACGCATACTTAGGAATGCAGGCAGCTAGTGACACTAACCTGGCGGATGGAGTGTGGCACCCACTGCTACAAACAGGGAACACCACAGAAGACTAGCTAATGTTCCTGGAAGATGGGGTTGGGGGGTGTGGGGGGGGGCACTAGCCACAGAGCATTTAATGAGTGGAAGAAAAATATTCTGGGTGAAACTGGAGGCTTGGACTTGTTACCTAGATTAGTTCGATAGTATTCAGTGGATGTATTTAGGTTAAAAGGCTATTTTCATTTGCCAGTGTTGCAGTCTGAATAGTTACAGAAATATTTATTTTAAAAGTAACACTTTATGAAAAAAAAACCAGAACTGATTTAGATTAAAAGCTCCAAGGTGTATTGTTTCATAGGTGTTATTGCTATTTATACCTTCACCCCATTTATTAAGCCATTTCAGGTAACTTCCAGTTCATAAATTTACAGTGAGGTTGTAGAGCCCAACCAGGATGGGACAGAATGTGTTCCAAGTGAGGAGGGGACCGCAGGGCTCCTCAGTGATGTCTCCCGCGGAGCACCTGTGCACCACTGTTTCTTCCCGCACGTCTGAATGTGACCTTTTGGCTTCTCTGGCTGTGGCTGGTTTAGTCTCCTGATACTAATTCTGTGCCGCTCTGTTGCCTAGGAGGTTGATCCAAGCTTTCAGGCCCCCTCTCTTGTAGGCCTCAGTTACATATTGTGAGGTTCAGGAGAGCTGGCCAATCTGAAGGCTGGGAATGCTTGCTTAAAGGAGGAATTGCCATTCCAGCATAAACTGTCCTTAATCCTACTGCAGAAACTGTTTTCATTCTGGGGATGGTGAGTCCTAGAAGATCATGGCCAAGAAGCAGATGTCTTAAGTGGCTTCCTCTGAGAGCTTATCCCCAAGAGGGAGCCATGTGGCCACCTGCTTTTTATCACATTTCTAATAGCTGCTCCATTTCCTCAAGGGCTGTTGTAAAATCATTTACTTGACTGTTACATAAGGTCTGCTGTTCTAGGAACTGGGCCCTCTCTTCTTCTTTTATCTTCAACTTTACCTTTAAGGCCTGCATGGAAAGACATTAAAAAAGACAAAAAACAAAAAACCACCAAACTCTGACTCACAGGAAAGACAATACCATAACCAGAACATTATGCTTCTGTTTCATTGAGGAAGACCACTGGGATACTGACAGACATTGTCTTTTCTATCTTAGGTTTGTTTATCTGTGTTGGTTTTAGGAATTGTCTCTCTCTACTACAGAGTCTGTTATCTCAACTGGAGCAATGAAATCCTCTGGGATTCCGTGTAGTATCCCATGGTTCATCCAAGCAACCCAAAGCGGTCCAGACCCAAGAATCAGGGTTTCCTATTACAGGTTTTCCTGAGATATCAAGTTTCTACAGCATGGATTTCACACAGGTGTCAACTGTCAACCTGGAGCCACCTAGCATGTTGCACATTGCCTCATGCCCTGCAGATGTGAACATTTCTAAGAGTCTTTAGAACAGAAAATTAGTTGAAAAAAATGGTGAAATCAAATAAAGTCTTGGAATTTAGTTAATAGTAATGCATCAATATTGGTTTCTTAGTCTTGACAAATATAGCATGATAATGTAAGATGTTAATATTAGGGGAGTTGAATTCTCCATTATCTTTACAACTTTTCTGCAATCTAAAATTATTACAAAATAGTTTATTAAAAATGAATAAATAGACAAATAAGAAAGAGCCCTCCACAGATCCACCTATTGTGGTAGGAAATGGTAATTTTGCCTTGCAGAGATGTCTGCCTCTCACCTGCAACTCCTCCATCTGCTTTTTGGCTGTTTCGTTAAAAAGCTTCAGTTCATCTTGCAAAGTTTCTAACAGCAGCTAAGAGAAAAGTACAATGTAGTAACAAATCTTTATTGAAATGTGAGAACTTTCTTCATATAAACTAATCTCTTCATGGGAGTTGAATCAGATGATCGCTAATATCCCATCTGTTCAGTCACTGACTGAGTGTCCGCAAAAGTGCCGGGCTCTCTTGTGGGCCTGGAAGAACTGAGTCCACAGGATGGACAGAGAACCCCACCTCCACGTGCTCTGTGCTACACAGGTAATATGAACGGAAGGCAGTAGCCACTAAAGGGGTGACAAATCGCCTAGGGGAGCTGAGGAAGGCTTCCATACCTAGTATTCTAGGATTCTAAAATGACAACTGATCTTCCTGGGGAATAGATCACAGAAGCTCAAAAGGCTTTAATTGCAAACAATTGCCTTCCTACTTCAGGGAAGGAACCAAAGAGAAGACAGATTTAATTCAGGCTGGACCTTTGTAAGACACAGTTCTCAGCAAAGGAATAAGGGGAGAAATTTGGTAGAGCGAAGAATAGAGAAACCAGAAAGCTGTCTCTACTGGTCCACCCTACTGTGGGTTTTAAAGTAGTACATTTTCAACTTAGACTCACTTATATTTGTAAGCACAAAGTCACCTTCCAAGTAAAATATGCTATGTTGAGTACACATCCACCACCCTCTTCCACTACCCTAGATAACTGAAGGCTGCTTCGCGGGCTTTGCCGAGCATACGGCAGAGACCTGCCTAGATCTGCAGGGCCTCACGCTCACTGGGCCTTCGCCCACTCACACCCACACCCTCACCATCGAGTCCATGTGATCCGTGGTGGAGTCTTGCTGTGACGCCAGGGTCTCACTGCCTAAAACCAGTAAATACAACAAAGTCAGCCCTGCCTAGGGAACTGCAACTTAAAAGAAAATTAAAAGCCCTCCACAGGAGTATTCATGAGGGAAACTTCTCTAAGCATCTGAAAACTCTCTCCCCTGAGTTTCCACCTTGGCAAGGTCACCCACGCCTGCCCTCCAGAGCTGGATTTTATCTCCCCTTCCTCTCTAGGTATGGATATGGCCAAAACTTCATCCTGCTTTCTCCTCAGCTCAGCGGAAAATTTGTCCAAAAGAAATGTATAGGTTGTAGTTTTTGGTTTTGTTTACAATACACAAAACTATTTTTAAAAGCTTTTCCGGCCTTAAAAAATTTTATTATTTTTGGTAAAAACAGTGCATACACGTAGGAAATTAAAATCATCCAAAAACGTATATGATGACTATCAAGAATATATCCTAAAATGCACAGGTTAATGGCAGCATTCAAAGTCAGCACTCCTTAATTCAGACAAGCCTGGGCTCCTTCCCTGGGCATTCTCAGGCTCCTCAGTTCAGGCTCTCCTACAGTCCTGGGGTAATCCCTTCTTCCACTTCCTCTCTGTGACAGACTCTGCCCTCTAGGGACAGGGTCAGAACAGGAATCACATTTTAAACACCGTGATTCTGCTAACTAGTCAGCTTTAGGAACCCTTTCAACAGTATTATCTCTCTCTCCACCTGTGAAGCTTACCTGTATGCTATATCCCTTGAAAGAAAGAAAATATTTCTGATCTATTTGCAAGATCATACCTGTCAGCACCAAACTAATGGTATAAAGTGTTCAGATAAGAAAGAGAGAATCCTCTCTGCACAACCATCTGAAACTCCGCTGGGCAGGCAAAGTCAACATCACAACAGAACAGAGAGGAGCTCCCCCAAATCTTCAGGGCTTTGCTAGGCAACCCCTGCACTGACTGGGTCAGCTGACACCATGCCAGACCCCTGATGCACAGTCCAGAATCACCCAGGAAGGGGCACATGCACTGACTCCTTTGAAGGCAGTTGTGTGCCATCTCTTACCTGGGTTGAGGCCCTTGCTCTCCAAAATTGCCAAACAGTTGTCCTGAAACTTCTCCAGCAGCTCCACTTTTTGGGTCAGGTCCTTCAGCTCTCCCTGTAGGGGTGCCATACAGACAGGTAAGGCCTGCCCCATTCCTCAGGGGCAGCCACAGTGCAAGCCTGGCATCTTCTCCTTCTGCGCTCAGGCACCTGGTGTGGTCCCTCAGGATTCCACAAGCATCACCCAGTGCAGCTGATGGCAGGTCTTGGGGATCGCTTACCTGAGTTTCAATCAACTTCTGGTGCAACTGCTTGTTGACGGCCTCTAAGAGCTGGTTCTTATCCTTGAGCTCTTCCTCTGATTTCTCTTTACTCAGTGGCTTACAGCTGTAATGATAATCGTACTAAGATGAAGTGGTGGAGGGGTTAAGAGTATGGGCTATGGAGTCGGGTTGGTTCGAATCCTGGCATCACCACATAGTGGTATATGACCTTCAGGGAGTTGTGTAACCTCTCTGAGGCTGTTTCCTCATTTCTAGAATACCCACATCTCATAATATTATTATCATGAAGGATAAGAGAGAATACATATACAATTCTTAGCACAGCTACTGACACAAAACTTTTAATAAGTAATAGCCATAGCCAAAGCAGTCTTGAGGGAAAAAAACGGAGCTGGAGGAATCAGACTCCCTGACTTCAGACTATAATACAAAGCTACAGTAATCAAGACAATATGGTACCGGCACAAAAACAGAAATATAGATCAATGGAACAGGATAGAAAGCACAGAGATAAACCCAGGTACCTATGGTCAACTAATCTACAACAAAGGAGGCAAGGATATACAATGGAGAAAAGACAGTCTCTTTAGTAAGTGGTGCTGGGAAAACTGGACAGCTACATGTAAAAGAATGAAATTAGAACACTCCCTAACACCATACACAAAAATAGACTCAAAATGTATTAGAGACCTAAATGTAAGAACGGACACTATAAAACTCTTAGAGGAAAACATAGGAAGAACACTCTTTGACATAAATCACAGCAAGATCTTTTTTGATCCACCTCCTAGAGTAATGGAAATAAAAACAAAAATAAACAAATGGGACCTAATGAAACTTAAAAGCTTTTGCAAAGCAAAGGAAACTACAAACAAGACGAAAAGACAACCTCAGAATGGGAGAAAATATGTGCAAACGAATCAACGGACAAAGGATTAATCTCCAAAATATATAAACAGCTCATGCAGCTCAATATCAAAAAACCAACCCAATCAAAAAATGGGCAGAAGACCTAAATAGACATGTCTCCAAAGAAGACATACAGATGGCCAAGAAGCACATGAAAAGCTGCTCAATATCACTAATTATTAGAGAAATGCAAATCAAAACTACAATGAGGTATCACCTCACACCAGTCAGAATGGGCATCATCAGAAAATCTACAAACAACAAATGCTGGAGAGGGTGTGGAGAAAAGGGGACCCTCTTGCACTGTTGGTGGGAATGTAAATTGATAGAGCCGCTATGGGGAACAGTATGGAGGTTCCTTACAAAACTATAAATAGAATTACCATATGACCCAGCAATCCCACTACTGGGCATATACCCAGAAAAAACCATAATTCAAAAAGACACATGCACCCCAGTGTTCAATGCAGCACTATTTACAATAGCCAGGTCATGGAGGCAACCTAAATGCCCATCAACAGACGAATGGATAAAGAAGATGTGGTACATATATACAATGGAATATTACTCAGCCATAAAAAGGAACGAACTTGGGTCATTTGTTGAGACGTGGATGGATCTAGAGACTGTCATACAGAGTGAATTAAGTCAGAAAGAGAGAAACAAATATCGTATATTAACGCATATATGTGGAACCTAGAAAAATGGTACGGATGAACTGGTTTGCAGGGCAGAAATAGAGACACAGATGCAGAGAACAAATGTACGGACACAAAGGGGGAAAAGTGGTGGTGGTGGTGGTGGTGGTGGTGGTGTGATGAATTGGGAGATTGGGTTTGACATATATACACTAATATATATAAAATAGATAACTAATAAGAATCTGCTGTATAAAAAAATAAATAAAATAAAATGCAAAAAATCAAAAAAAAGTAATAGCCATTATCATCATCAATATTAAGCCTTTTCAAAGTTCTGAGTCCTTCTTGATAGTATTGTGTCTTCAGAACTTTTAAGTCATGCCCAAATAACAGATGTGGAATTAAAACCTATCTCTACAGACTTTTCAGCTTATGTTATTTCTGTCTGCAGGACTGCAAAATGTCCAAGCAAACGGATCCTTCTCCAGAATTTCACCGGCAGCAGCAGCAGCAGCAGGAGCAGGACACTCATCTCGAAATCACTAACCACACGCAGGCTCTCCCATCCTGAGGGCTTCCCGCTCCTGCTGATGGGCCACAGCTAGGTTGGGGCAGTGGTCCTGGCATGGAGCCCCCAAACTCTTGTCTGGTACTCAAGATGGTAGCATCACTGATTCTTGCCCTGACAGTAGTTCGCAAACCTGGCTATGCCTCACCCCTGAAAATCCCATCTAGATTTCTGGGGTGGCACCAGACTCCAACACAGTAAAACAAGTCCTGTGAGTGATTCTGATGTACAAGCAGGATTGAGCTCCACTACCCTAAAACAGTGGCCAGGTTTCATCTACCCTGACGCTCACCTCTTCCTGATGTTCCTCCTGGTGGCAGTGTCTGTAGCTTTCAGCTGCCTAGAGAAGCAAAAACAAATCAGGATGTTAACTAGACTTACTGCGGTGATCATTTTGCAATATATACAAATATCAAATCATTATGTTGTACACCTGAAACTAACACAATGTTGTATGTCAACTATACCTCAATTAAAACAATAACAACAACAAAGAAATCAATCAGAGAATCACGGTACTGTTATTACTTTTTTTTTTTTTGTATTTTTGTCCAGGCCGTGTGCAGCATGCAGGATTTTAGTTCCCTGACCGGGGATCGAGCCCCGTGCCCCCTGCAGTGGAAGCACAGAGTCTTAACCACTGGACTGCCAGGGAAGTCCCAGACAGCACAAGCTTGAGAAGCTCTGAGGGCCCATGCACTTTTGTTTCAGCCCAGACTACTGAAAAAAGCTTATGAATAGGGCACGGGCTCCCCTCTTGACCACCTCAACAACCTGACAGACCTGCTTCTGCTCAAGATAGTGTGGCTACTTCATGTCAACCTCACTCACACGGGAGCTGAACACCAGGTAGAGGGACACACATGCCCACTACACTGGGCTGGACTGCTCAGAGCAGCAACCTAGGCTAACAACTAGGCCCCACCCACCACGAATACCACTTAGGGCTCGTTTGACTGCAGTGCTGCTATTTGTACACTCAGAGCAAATGCTGAGAGAGCAAAGAATATCTCTTACTGCAACCCTGGCTGTGCCTCTTCTGACCTGATCAACACAGAGGGTTCTGACAAACAGGTCAGCAACGCTGCACTGCTATAGGCCACTGACTACAGGCCAATCCTTCAGATACCCTGTGCTCTCAAAAGCCCTCATTCTTGGTACTGAGCAATTTCTAGCCCAATGTTCTAATTGGATACCGATGCTCTGACTCTCACCCATTGTCTCGTCTTGGTTTGATGATTTTTGTAACATCATTTTCTGAATCTCCTGAGTGAGGTCGGGAAACATCAACTTCTTTGGACCTAACAGGTAATAGGCTCTTAGAAGTGGCTCGAGTTTGTGCATCTGCAAAGGAAAACAAGAGGGTGGAATCCCATGCATCATGACCCAACAGTGCAACTCTACAAATTCAGAAGAATAAGACTTCTAGACCAATTGGGAATAGAAACCAAAATTCTTTAAATGTGACAGTACAGTGTGTTTGAGGGTAGCCAAAAGCTTGCTGATACAGCAAACTGAATGGCCAGAGGGTATAGATGTGAAAGTGGAGATTCATACAAGCAAAGAGGATGAGAGGCAGTGTGGCCGTCAGCAAGGCAGAACACAGCTGAGTCCTTCCTCACACAGCAGTTGAAAGGAACTATGTCATTCAGCTCCTAAGCACTCTGCCCGCTCTCCTAAGGCTACACTCAAGCTGCTTCGAGTTTCACCAGTTGCTTAGTTGTTTTGACCAGACTGGCTCCCTAACTAGTACTCTAAGAGACATCTTTGTGCCCCAGCATCTAGGAGAGTATCTGGCATATTAACAGAGGTTCAAAACCTACTAACTGAATAAACGGAACACGTCACAGTTTCATGGGTTATTTCACAGACCATCTCTAAACTAGCTCCTCTATTCTTCTTCCCCTCTTCCATGCTGACTGCCTTTACCACCAGCCCTTTTAATCTGTTTATCCATCGTTAAGTTTAGAGGCTCGTTAGGTTCCCTTTTGGTATTCTGTTCTGATCCTGCTAGGCTACTGCCAGATAACCAGAGAAATGGCCCTGACATGACAGTCTTCTTCCCCAGAGGAGAGCATTTCCCCTCTAGCCCTTATGCCAGCCCTCTACCACACACATCTTTCTACCACTTACATTCCATAGCAAATTCAAGTCACTTGTTCTGGAGTTAAGCACACACCCCCAGCACATGCACAGGATTCTTCTAGTTTATACTAACTTTCACTTTGTTCATTGTAAAATGGCTCCTTTAAGCTTGACCTAAATTAAGAGCCATAACAATTAAATCAAGCTGAAGAAATGAGGTACAAAGCACTGGATCACAGGGATTAGGAAACTTTGTGTTTGATAAAGATTTATTTTGATGACTCTAGCTGCACAACAGTTTGGAATAAATATGATTTCTCAGGCTAACAAATTATTTCATTTATAGGTACACTCAATGGGCACTTACATCCTATTTTCCCCTCTTACCCACAGAACAAGTGTTAAAAAGGTTCTTTCTGAGGTCTCTGTTGGAAGTAAAAGGTAACTTTGAGTGCATGAATTTACCTTCTCCTCTCTCAAGTATTAATAAGTTACACACAATAAGAAATCTATCTCATGCAAAAAGGTGTCAATAGCAAATTGATCAAAATTAACACTCTTCATTGACTGGAATTGATTTCAATAACCCATATTTGTTAGATCCTATGGACTGCATCATAGGAAAAATTTAGCAGGATTTAACAAAGACTATCTCCTTAAAATGAGAGATGCGAAGGAGGGAATTGGATGGCTGGTGTCAAGGAAGGGAAGACTTGTTTTTCACTGTATATCGTTTCCTCACTTTGAATATTTATTTATTTTGAATGTTACCTATTCAAAAAACTAAAGAACAACCACCCCATGCCTAAAATCTAAAATCCTGAGAGGCAGCCTAAAAATGTTAAACTATTGAGGTTACATATGATCATAAAGCTGGGACAAGGAAAAAAGCAAAGAGATGAAAACTTCCAACTTGGCTGGGGAGATGCCAGTCACTCCCCACTGAACGAGAGACTGCTTTCTAAGGGAAAGGCAGCATAAGACCGGCTCCATTTCCTCCATCAACTCCTAGGTCCTGCTGATGCCAGAATTGCCACTCAGGTGTTCTGAAGCAACATAGGACAAACAGAACCGTTTGAAGCCTTTGAAGTAAAGCCTATTTACTTCAAAGGTCAATCCTGCTACTGCTCATCAGTCAGCTGCATGGAGTCATCTGGGAAGGGATCTTAAATAGCTGCTTCAAAATCTCCTATCACAGGTTCTGATGTTTGAAGCCTATTCTGTGCTATAATCTCTAGATTAGGCAGCTCAACAACTGCAGACTTTAGGAGATGACTTTCAACCACAAGCCGAGTAACACAAAGCAAATGGCAAAGCAATCAAACATTGCTTTTATTTTATTTTTATTTATTTATTTATTTAATTTTTTAGTTTTTGACCGCACAGGGCATCTTGTGGGATCTTAGTTCCCCGACCAGGGATGGAACCCAGGCCCTTGGCAGTGAAGGTGCAGAGTCCTAACCACTGAACCGCGAGGGAAGTCCCAAACATTGCTTTTAACCATCTCTCTTCCCCCAAGATTCTCGAATACTAGTTAGGCCTGACCCTTCTCTCTCACTTCACTCAACAAATGCTTACTGAGAATGTACTATATAAGAGACACTGTGCCGTTACAAATGTGAACCAGACACAGTGTGAACCCTAGTGCTCCCTAAGTATCCTGCTTTTCGTATGACTCTCTTCTCTCCTCCCTGACAACAAACCCAGTCCCTCCAGATAGCTCATCTGGAAATAAAACAGGTAAATGTTTAAAAAGGGATTCCTAGCTTAATGGGAATAATATTGTAGAATAATCAGCAACTTAAATCTAATTGGTGAATGCAGCAGAGTTCGGTTTGGGGGAGCAGGGGTGCGGGGCAAGTCTAAATTCCCACCATGTGGCCCTTCCCCTAACTCCCATCATAAGCCTAGACAGCCCGGTTCTAGGGGAGTTAGCAGGTTGTCAGAGCCGATAGAACTCCCTCCCTTGCCGGAGCCCTCCACTCCGAGCCACCGATTTTATCCCCCATACTCCTGGCCTGACCACCCGGGGCCAGTTCGCAACGCCCGGGGGCAGGGGCGGCGTGACACCCACCTGCGGGCAGGCCGCTGCTCAGCACAGAGTTGGGCTGCAGGTACACTGTCCTGACCACGCTGGTCATCGTAACGAGGCGGCACGGCTGGGGCCTGGAAGGTACAAGGTGAATGTTACCCAGGGGTGGGCCAGGGGGCCCGAGCAGGCGGAGAGCCCCAGAAGAGCGCGACTCGGGAGAGAGAAAATCCTCCATTCCCAGCCCATCCCATCGGCCTCCCACATCCAGCCCCGTCTCCCGCCCCGGGAGAGCCGAACCCAGGCGCCTGCTGCTCCTGCCCGCAAACCTCGTCGCTCTGGTTCAAAAGATGCTCGGCAATAACTGCCGTACCGCAGACCGGGTCTGCCGCCTGGGTTTCAAACGGAAACTTCCGGTGGCCGGGAGGGAGGGGGGCGATGCGCTCTCTGTAGGCGGCCATGTTGTACGGAAGTCACTGCCGTGGGCGACGCCTTCGGGGGCTGCCATGCTGTACGGAAGATCCGAATCGAGGCACGAGCGTGAGCTTCCTGGCGATGGATGGATGTGGAAGCCCCCAGGTCTGGGTGGGGGAGGGGAGTGGTGCACTTTGCCGGCCTAAATGGAGCTATGAGTCATTGGCGTCTTATTCCGGCCTTGGGACGCAAACGCGGTCACGTTTAGAGTCCATGTCACAGTCCTTCTCTTTATTTGGTCTGTGATTGTTAGGGATGGTGCATGATACCGGATAGCCAGGAGCACAGAGAGGGATGGGCAGAAAACTACACGTTACAGGGTGGAGAGTGGCAGGCGAGGTTTGGAGAGGGTCTGTGAGCTGAAATACCTGAAACACCTACCCTCAGTCCTAACTTTAATAACACTCATCCAGAATTTAAGCGGAGATTCAAAGCTACTCCTAGCGAACAGGGCAGGGTTCTCAAACAGTGCACTAATTCATTTCTCTCAACAAATATTTATTGAGCACGTGCTATGTGCCAGACCACAATTCTAAGTGGGCGGATGGGATGAGGGCAGCAAATATCAACACTAACCTGGGGTCTGCCCTCCTGGAGTTTACAGTCCAGGAAACAGCAAACAAATAATCACACAAACTTGTCAACTATATCTCAGTTAAGCTGGAAATATATATATATATATTTATCAACTATAGTAAAACTATGAAGGGAAAGTACAATGTGCTATGAGAGAAAAGCAAGGAAACCTACTTTAAATTGCAGAGTCATCTTTTTTTTTTTTTGGCTGCGTTGGGTCTTCGCTGCTGCACGTGGACTTTCTCTAGTTGCGGCGAGCGGGGGCTACTTTTCCTTGCGGTGTGCGGGCTTCTCATTGTGGTGGCTTCTCTTGTTGCGGAGCACGGGCTCTAGGTGCGCAGGCTTCAGTAGTCATGGCACGCGGGCTCAGTAGTTGTGGTGCACAGGCTTAGTTGCTCTGAGACATGTGGACCAGGGATCAAACCCGTGTCCCCTGCATTGGCAGGCAGATTCTTAACCACTGTGCCACCAGAGAAGTCCCAGGGAAGACATCTTAAGTGATGTTTGACTGACAAAAATGAGTAGGAGTTAATCAGATGAACAATGGGAAAGAGGAGAGCAATGCAAAATCCCAGAGTAGGAATGGGCTTTTCCTAGAGGCACTGAAAGGTGTGAGGCGAATGGTACTGATAAAGCTGGAGAGATAAGAAGTCAAATGGCAGTCTTTGTAGGCCAAAGGTAAAGAGATTTTTTCCTTTTTTTTTTTTGAGATTTTTTTTCTTAAGGGTAATTAGAAGTCATTGAAGTATTAGGGCAGGAGAGTGTCATTCAATTTATATATATATATACTGGCCGCGCTGCGCAGCTTGTGTGATCTTAGTTCCCAACCAGTGATCAAACCCGAGTCCCTGGCAGTGGGAGCGCCAAGTCCTAACCACTGGACTGCCAGGGAATTCCCCAATTTATATTTTAAAAAGTTCACTCTGGGGCTTCCCTGGTGGCACAGTGGTTGGGAATCTGCCTGCCAATGCAGGGGACACGGGTTCGAGCCCTGGTCTGGGAGGATCCCACATGCCACGGAGCAGCTGGGCCCTTGAGCCACAGTTACTGAGCCTGCGCATCTGGAGCCTGTGCTCTGCAACAAGGGAGGCCATGATAGTGGGAGGCCCGCGCACCGCGATGAAGAGTGGCCCCCGCTTGCTGCAACTGGAGAAAGCCCTCGCACAGAAACGAAGACCCAACACAGCCATAAATAAAAGAAAAAAAAAAAAAAGTTCACTCTGGCTACTCCATGGAGAATGGATTGAAGGGGAACAAGAGCAGAATTAGGGAGGCAGTTGGGAGGCTACTCTCATCATTCAAGTGAGAGATGATGGGGGCTTGGCCAGGATGTGGTGGTGGTAGTGGAGATGGAAAGAGGCGGACACATTTAAGACAGCTTTTGAGGGCAGAATCTCAGGACTCAGTGCTAGACTGGATGTGGGGAAAGGAGGAGTAAGCGGGAGGGAGATCTTAAGGATGACTCCCAGGCTTGAATAATTGTGTGGATAGAGTCATTATTTTGTGTTGGGGAGAGGTTTAGATTTCAGTTTTGAACACGGCAAACCTGAAATGCCTTTGAGACATTCAAGTGGAGCTGTCAAGTAGGCAGTTGGAAATACAAGCCTTGAGCCTGGAGGAGAGTCTGGGTTGGAGATATACTCTTGGGAGTCATGGGTATACATATATATTTAAAGCTGTGATATTGGATGAGATTACCAAGGGAAGAAGTGTACAGAGAGCCTTAGGACCAAGGACAGGGATGGCAGTACGTAGAAGCTGCAATGATTAGAAGGTGCCAGCCAAGAAATCTGATAAAGAGGTGCCAGAGAGGTGAGAAGAAAATAAAGAAAAGGTGGTGTCCTAGAAGCCAGGAAGAAGGAAGTGGTAAACTGCTGAAAAAGGGAGTGATAAACTATTGAAAATAACTGAAAGGGCAAGCAAGATGAGAATTTAAAAGAATCCATTTAATTTAGCAACAGAGAAGTCATTGGTGTGTACAAAATCCTGCAATGAATAAACTCATGCATATGTTTTCTCACACACACACAAAAGTCACTGTTGAGTATCGGAAGAGGAATTCTGGTGGAGAGGCTGGAGTGAAGCCACACTGGAACAGATTGAAGAGTACACGAGAGACGAGGAAGCAGAGATGGCGGGTGCAGAAGAGTTTGTCTGTGAATGGAGTTAGAACAATTGGGCAATAACTGGAGGTGGGTTATGGGGGTCAAGGAAGGGTTTTCTTGAAGATGTAGATAATAGTGGGTACATGTGCCTATGGGAGTGAGCCAGCTGAGAGGAAGAAAAGGATGCTTCAGAAGGGAGATGGGATGATCAAAAGAGCAAAGTCATAGAGAAAGGGGCAAGGGAGATGGTACCTAGAGTAGCATCTTCAAACTCCTTTGTGCATGTACCCTCACAAAATATATATTTTTAAAATGCACCCTCTTCATTTTTAGTTGATGCCTAAATTATTTCATAATTTTAAATAGTTGTAAAGGACATATTTTCTGCTTGTTGTATATTGTGTATGCTCTTTATCCATTTCTAAACTTTTTTTTTTTCTCTTGGTGTTTCATTTTGGATAATATCTATTGCTATGTCTTCAAGTCCACTAATCCTTTTTTTTCTAAAACGTCTAAACCGTTGATTCCATCCAGGGATTTTTCTTTTTTTTATCAGACATTTTAGTTTTCATCTCTACAAGTTCAATTTGGGTATTTAAAATATATATATATATATATTTTTCTAAGTCTCTACTTAGCTATGTGAACATATGGAATACAGTTATAATAATGTTTGGATGTTCTTGGGTTTGCTCTATCAAGGACTTCCTCAAGCAGAGCATTCTCAAGTAGTCCTTTTATTTGTTTTTCAGAAAATACTGCAGAGGGAAGTGCCAGAGTAGGAGTCAGAATGAAGGAAGGGTCAACTGGGAAAGCGGAGGTTGGGGAGGCGAACTTGCCGACCTAAGGTTCCTTCTTAGGCTGATCAATATGAGGAGAGGAAAATTATAAAGAAGGAAGCTCTTGAAACTGATTCCCTTAAAACTATCTGTGCCCACCTACCTTCTAGAAAGTGTTTATGTCTCTGTGGGAATGCAAGCCCTAGTTGAAGGCCTCTGATGCAAAGTGTGTGAAGCCATTGATGGGGCCATTACTGCTTCTTTCTTTGTAACAGAAGGGATGGGTTGAGAAGCCAGTAGGAGCACGGTAGTTGAGTTGGGGACTTGGTGCCTTGAAGGTGAGCACATTTTGCTCTGATGCCTCCAGGTTTCTTTATGAATAGAGTTTTTTGTCTACTGAAAGTTGGGGTGCAGGGAGGTGAAGGGCATCTGATGTCTGAAGCAGGTAGAGAAAGTATGAAATGATCATTGCAAAGAATGGAAACTAGTAACTGGAATGGAAGGGCTAGGCAGGGCTGAGACTGCAGGTGAGGTTGGTGGTCATGGATTCAAATCTACGTCAGTCTGCCCAGCTGAGTGATATTCGTTAGCAATCCTGAAGCTCTTGTTGGATGTTTGTGAACTTGGTAAAATGTTGATCTTTTCCCTATGTTAAGGTCTAACATGAATAACCACACAGAGGCCTCATGATAACAAGTTTATCAAGGTCCTTCCAGGGCTCTTCAGTGCAAGGTGGCTTGGGACGGCCAGCCATTTACATAGGACACAGTGGCTTTCTTTTGTTTCTCATCTTCCCAGTGAATTGAGTTACAGCTTCTTCCCTTAAGCATAAACACCACTACATCTTGAGTTACTGTGGTCCCTGTGAACAAGGGTGAGGTTAGAAAGTGTAAGGAATGTCTGTTTTCCCTACTCCCAAGCAAATCTTGATGCATGGCATGGGTGCCAGAGAGCTTGTCATTGCCCACGTGTATTATCAAAGGCCGAGATAAGGCCACCACGGAAGAAAAGATCAGAAACTCTCCAATATGTCCTCTTTCCTGGTACCCCTCACCCGCCTCCCTGTCTTGTCATGCACTGGGAGAAGGAGTTAGTTGGAGGGGGCTGAGGGCATTTGCCTTATAAATCTCCTGTGAGATGTCTCTTTCAGAACCAGGTTCAAGCTGAGATATTGCCTAAATATCATGGTATGGGATGTGCCCATAAAATCTAAGATTCTGCCGGTCAAATCAATCTCTAACATTGTCACCAAAGTGCCACAGCCATGGAAAGATGGGTTTCCCCATAGTGACAAACTATTCCAAGTTACATTTTTAAAACATACGGTACACATACTCATGCTCTGGGTGTGAGTTCAAGGATCTGTGGCACAAATAGGAGAAATGACCTCAAGTCCCAAATGAGTGTTAATGCAGTGCCTCAGTGTTAAGAAACCATTTCTTGAATTTTCCAGAGCCATTGTGAATGCTTTGACTGGTTTCCCCTTGCCTCACAGCATGCCTAAGCCTCTCCCCACATGTGTCCAGGGCCATACACTCACTGTAACCACCCATAATGATAATAATAGATCTGCTGAAACTCAAAGGAAATAGAAAGCGCTTCAAATCCCGCTTTCCAAAGTTGGGGCTAGAGAGGCGGGCGGGATTACCCACTGCTGTGGGAAGCCTGCTCTTCGTTCGGGCCACTCTGGGTGTGAGGTGCTGTTTTGGATTACCACTGGGTTCTTCCAGTCCTTTGGGCCTGCTGGTGTAAAGAACAAAGCCAGTGGGTACCTTGGCTGCTCTGACTCATCTGCCTTCCTGAAGGGTTGTGTGGCCACAGCCTGCCAGAAGGGGACCCAGAAGTCCCTGCGGAGGGCCCTCAGTTGTGCCCAGATCCCTGATGCCCACCCCAGCCACCACTTCATGTTCTCTTGAACATTTCACTGGTTGTGTTCGGGCCAAGTTTCTGAAGCTCCAGTCCCAGACATCAACGTATCCCCCTGCAAGGCACGAAAGAGGGTGTGGAGGAGCTGGTCCTTTTCGTCCAGGGCCCTGCTGCCTTCCTACAACACAGGGCAGAAGAGCCGCGGTGAGTCACTGAGAGACCACTAAGATGCTGGACTCGCTTTTGAGTCAAGGCCAGACTTTTCTGCTCGTGCTCAGTAAGAAGGGCTCACCTCGTCCTCCCTCTGGCTGATGGTCCCACACGAGACCAGAGCTCTCTCAGCCTGGCTGTGTGATAACAGGATATAGTCCATGGTGCAGAGAAGCCAGGCCAGAGAGGCTGAATTCTACTCGGACATGAAGAGAGAGAGGTCCCAGCGGACCTCCAGGGAGCTGGTCCAAGTTAGTCCTAGTCACTGTCTCTCCTTCCTGGTGTTAGGAGTCAAATGGGTATTATTATCTTGCAAAGGAGCCAATATAACCGGTCACTTCTGCCCACGGTCTTCTGTCTCTTCCACAAAGCCCATATTTTCATTGGGGTTCCGGCCTCACTTCTTATGGGTTACTTGGAGTGGGAGGTAGGGCTCAACAATATAGGAAAAAACCCCAAAACACCCCCTGATTTGCCTCCAGCTCTGCCACACACTGTCTCTTTGGCCCTAGAAAAGTCCTTCCCCTCTGTGATACTCACCCATAAAATGACCTGCATCAGTGGTTTCGCACCACATTCTTCAGAGCCACCAGGAGCTTGAGGGGATCCCCAGGGTCCCCTGAGAGGCACAGTAGAAAGGGAGGCTGACCTGGCTCTGTACTCCCCCACCCACAGCGCCCACCAGAGTGGCTGCTTTTTATCTGCTTTTATACTGTTTCCACACAAGGATTCTTTGAAGAAAGGATCCTGAGGCTCCAAAGTTTGAAAACTGCTGGAATAAATGATTGTTAAGGTCCCTTCCAGTTTGAGATACTTGGACTTCTAAAGCCCAGCTCAAGTCATTCCTCCTCCAGGAAGCCTTCCTGGTTACCATTCCTGGGTACTTGAGCTCCAGCAATAGTCATGGTGACAGGCCTATGGCCCTCAGCATGTGCTGCATGCTACCATCAGTGACCCATCGCTGCCTGCATGTGTGTGTGAGCTGTTTCCCCAGCTAGAGAGTGAGCTCCTTAGGGCAGATGTCTGATTTTCCCTCCTTGCCTCTGTCTCCGTGTAGTGCCATAGGCAGAGTTGGTGTTCAGTAAACTTGCTGAAGTTCCAGGTGTCATGAGCTCTCATGTGGGATAAAACCTTCCAGAGAGACCCTTTGCTTTGGGGAGGGGGCAGTCAGCCTTTGGTCTGCTGAGTGCCCCTAGAGAGACCTGTCCTTAGGAAGCTGGGACCTTGACCTGCGAAACAGCTTCAGACTTACACACTCCTAAAGAGAGCAGCCCTGAGTTCCTGCCTTAATTGAACTCTTCTCAGCCTCTACTGCCCTCAATGCCTCTCCTGGCAGGGACTCTCCACACATTGTGGCCATTGAAGAGGCCTCCTCCTCTTGACCCTGAACCTGGGAATCAGAACAGCCAGGATGCCTTATGGATGGCAGGCTTCTCAGCTGGAGCTGGAGGGAAGCAGGGGGGAGATGGGGAGGAACTCCAGGCTTGCTCAGAATGTAGCTCTTTCTGGAGATGGAGGCCTAAAGTGGGGAAGGAGGGGAGTTTACTGAGAGGCACCTGCGAAGGCAGGTTGTTAGAGGGTGTCAGAGGCCAAAGATCAAGACAGCCACAGGCCAACGTCCCTGGGGCAGGTAGACAGGAGGAGAGTGGCAGTTGTGGTGTAATGAGTCAGGAAGCCTGTTCTGCCATTTACTAGCTATGCGACTTTGTGTAAATCACTTAACCTTACCTAGTCTCAATGTCTTTACCTGTAAACCGGTGGCAAAAGGACCTGACCAACTGTAGGCTACCCCATACAGAACTGGTGAGATTCCCAGGACACGACGGGTGTGGAAGTGTTCTGCAAACTAAAAGATGCAGGACGTAAAGGACTCTTATGGTTGTTAACAGGGGAGAGGGCCCTTCCATGTCAATGCAGCTTCCCATGAGGGACCATCAGCAATTTAGGAATGCTCTGAGGCTGACCATTCCTCCTCCTCCTGCTTCACTTCCAGCAGCCATCTCTGCCTGGCCTTGACAAACTCCTGGTCAGACTGAGGAGTGTGAGGGGCACAGGTAGTTAAGGACGGAGGGCCCAGCCCAATTCTGGCCCAGAGAGGATCCCCAAAGAGAAGGAAGTGTCCTGATAAAAAGCCCCTGAAAGGTGTGAGGTCCAGGAGGCTGCTGAGGTTTCCCAGGGCTCTTTTGGTTGGTGAGGTGCCCTGTCAGGGTCCCAAGGACTGGGTCCCTTAGTCCCACTGAACTTCTTGTCACTTGGCATGGGGGCCAGGTCAGCCTCCCCTGATACATGGAGCTACACCTGTGGCCTTCCCCCTTCCAGAGGGTGGGTCCTGGTTGGCACTGTGGGGCAGATGCGCCCTTAGCAGGTCACAAGGAGAGCTTGGCGTTTCGCTCCAAAGACCACCCCCCCCCCCCCCGCCACTGAATCCTCCAGATGTGGGGAGGAAGCAGCAGCCCCTACCAAGGCTGGATCATCTGGCAGGGTTTAAAATCCGCAGCTGGAGAGTGAGACCCCTCCACGCTGATGTGAGGAAACACCAACAGGCTCTAGCCTGCTGCTGCCCCTGCCTTGTCACCCCCAACAGGCTCTGGGCCCCAGTCCGGCCTCTCGGGGCCCCCCTCAGCTGCTGTAGCCTGAAGTGTGGGTGCTGGGCCTGCGCACCCAAACGTCTGGCAGATCTGGCTGGCTGTTGGGCAGCATCACAGGGCTGCCATCCCCTGGCCCGCCACGGCCCTTCCAGGACGAGCTGCTCTGGTGGGAGGCGGGCAGTGATGGATCGCACACGGTCTCCCTCAGCGCCAGCCACAGCGTGTCACGCTTCCCATTCAGCTGGCCCCGCTCAGGTACTGTTTGCTCAGTTTCATCCAGGTCCTCTGGAGAGGCACCCACGGAATCTGGCACACGGGCACTGGGCTCAGAGGTGCTTAGGCAGGTCTCGTCAGAGACACTGAGCCCCTCCAGGGTGCTGGCTGAGGAGCAGAGGCAATCAGGAGGCTCTGCGACCTGGGGCTTGGGCTTTGGGGAGCGGGCTGGGGCTTCCGGTGATGTCTGCAAAGGCTCAGCCTTCTGTCCTTGGGAGTCCTGCCTGGCCCGGGTTTTGGGGCTGGGGCCAGCCTGCTTATAGGGGGAGGAGGTCTGCAGGGCTGGGCACTGGCTGAAGAGCGCCTGGTGGTCCAGGAACAGCTCCCTTGGGGAGGTAGGGGCTGGTGGGAGCCGGGAGCAGCAGGGGCCGTCATGCAGCTGTAGATCCTCAGAGAGCACTGAGGGCCGGTGGGACAGCTTGCTGGTGGCGGTACTAGTGTCAAAGCTGGGACTCCGGCGTCGTGCCAGGGGCTGTAACTCGTACTGCTCTGGGCAGGACCCAGGCGCCCCTCCCACTGGCCCTGGTCGTTGGCGGCCTGCCTTCTCCCCACCAGGCTCCCCAGTTCCGGCATCCCACGGCAGGTGGGCACAAGGCCAGAGGATTTGCCCACAGTTCTTCTCTGGTCCAAAGAAACAGCAGAGGGATTGGAAGAAGAAGCTGGCGAAGCCGCAGCTGACGCACTTCACCATCATGAGGACGATGCCCAGCTTGCGATAGAGCAGCACCGAGGCAGGCAGCATGAGCACACCGGCTGCAAACAGGGCTGCAGCCCCCACTGCCGTGGCGCAGCTGGTCTGGCGCAGCGAGAAGGCCACGCGGCTCAGGCGGTCAGGGTGTGGGCACAGGTGATAGGAGATGCAGTAGTTGACGGTGAAGTCGACCGAGAGGCCCACAGAGGCAGAGAGAAAGAGGGCCTCAGCAGTGTTGAGCTGCCACTCGAGTAGAACCAGGAGCCCCACCGTGAGCAGCACGGTGCCTGCCACGGCTGCCACAGAGAACAGGCTAAGTGGAACGTTCCAGGTGCCCAGCAGCAGTGTGGCAAAGGCCAGCGCCAGGGCCAGGCCCAGCACCACAGCAGGCTCGGTGCTCAGGCTGTGCTGCAGGCTGTACAGCTCCAGACGGCTGGTGAACCAACCCCGGCGCAGGCCGGGAGGTGCCCTGCCCAGCTCTGCTGCCAGCCAGTAGCTGACCTCAGTGTAGAAGTGGTGGGCCTGGCTGTAGTCTGGACTATACTGGAAGTTGGTCTGGAACTGCAGGACCAGGGCGGCCAGGCCGCCCTGGGTATTGAAGCGGGCTCCCAGGTCCCGGGTGCTCTCGGGGCCTTGCTCCAGAGCCATCATCTTGAGGCAGTGCAGGAAAAGCTGGGGGGCCCAGGGGAAGCCCGACTGGCCACAGCAGAGGCCAGGCCCCAGGCGGGCGCAACCGGGGCTCTCCATCCAGCGCCGGAGGGCCTCCACGAAGCACAGTGTGGGCCAGCCCTCTGGCTGGGCCCCAAAGAAGCTCTGATTCCGAGCTCCCTGGCAGAGTGCCAGCAGCCAGCGCTGGGCCTCAGGACTGCTGGCCGAGAAGGCAGGGTCACTCACCAGAGAGCTGTTGCTGCGAGGGTCCAGGGGGTCGCCAGTGTCCACCGGCAGGATGCCCCACACCAAAACCACAGGCATGTGGCCGCCCTCGCCCTGAGGCAGCCGCTCGAACAGAAACTGCTGACGGTACTCGGCGTCGAAGCGTTCGAAGGGGTGGCTGGGCCGGAAGACCTGGCCGCGGGGCGGCGGCAGCGTGGGCAGCCGCAGGCGGGGGCTGACGCCGGCGATGTAGGCGCCCCCCGCCGCCAGCGCGGCGAACCAGCAGATCCAGATGTAGCGGAACTTGATGAC
The DNA here is from genome assembly GCF_965194825.1 of Balaenoptera physalus. Taxonomy (NCBI): domain Eukaryota; kingdom Metazoa; phylum Chordata; class Mammalia; order Artiodactyla; family Balaenopteridae; genus Balaenoptera; species Balaenoptera physalus. Next base: position 84,179,008 of record NC_138883.1, on the reverse strand, counting down.
GCCGCAGGGCAGGAGGCGCTGGAAGAGCAGGCGCGAGGTGCTGGCGGCCGCCCTCCGAAGCTCGCGGAGCCGCCGGTGCAGCGCCAGCGCCAGTCGCCGGGGCGCGCTGCCGCCCCACGGGCCGCGCGCCCGGGCCGCACAGCCGCGCGCTAGGTAGCGCTCGTAGAGCACCGCGGAGGAGGGCAGCCAGGCCAGCGTGAGCGCCAGGTGCGCCAGCACAGCCGTGCCCATGTAGAGCGCGAAGCAGCGGACGGCGGGGAGGCGGCTCAGGTAGCTGGCGTAGAAAGCCGCGCCCGTGGTGAGGCCCGAGACGAGCAGCAGGTAGCCGAAGTGGTGCATGGTGCGGCCCACGCGCTGCGCCAGCCCCCCGGAGGGCAGCTGGCTCTTGCTGAGGCGCCAGAGGTCGAAGAAGATGAGGGTGTGGTTGGCGCAGACGCTGCTCAGCAGGACAAGGGCCGCCAGATTGACGAAGGGGAAGTAGGCCATCCGGAAGGCCACTCGGTAAAGAAAAAAGGCGAGCAGCAGGGAGCCCAGCACCCCCAGTAGCACCATGAGTGTGAGGAAGAGGGAGCGCAGGTAGAGGGCGATGCTGAGGAAGATGGCGGCCAGGGCCAGCAAGGGGTACACCGTATCCTGGGCCAGGTAGTGCCTCAGCAGCTCCTGCTTGAGGCCCAGGTCCATGCCAGTGATGGACGTGTAGTTGTCGGAGAGCCCCCAGGGCACGGCTAGGCGGTCCAGGTAGATGCCCATCATGGAGGCACCCTTCGGGGTGGGCAGGAAGAGCAGGCTGTACTTGAGGGAGGGCACCTGGTAGTCAGCCGTCTGGGGACTCAGAAAGTCCCTGTCCAGCAGGAAGTGCAGGAGTTGGTAGACAGCACTGCTCCGGGAGCACTTGGTGGGAACCTGGGCACAGCGCGGGGGCTTGTCCTTCCCGGGTCCCAGACAAGAGGGCACCAGGGCACCACGGTGATAGTAGAGGGCACAGGCCCGCAGCAGGGCCAGCGTGCGGGCTGCGTCGGCTTGAGTAGTGTCCAGGCAGGAGGAGCGATTGGAGAGCACGGCCACATAGTTGCCCAGGGACCAACTGGGGCAGCACTCGTTGGCTGCTGTACGCTGGCACAGAGCCCCAAAGCTGGTATGGGAGCGGACCTATAGGACACACACAGCAGGAGAGAGCTCAGGGACAGTGCAGGGTCCCAGGTTTCCCCAGTGCTGTCCGAGGCCCTCTCACCTCCTTTCAGGCTGCAGGACAGAGGCAGAGAGGTATCTTGACTGCCCAGCAAAACCTGACTGGTCAGGCCCAGGTTCCAGCAGCTACATCTTGACTCCATCAAAGAGAAGCCTCAGGAATGCTGCCCCAGGCCTCAGCCTGAGAGGTCTTGCCCTAAAGGCCCCAGCAGGTCACACACCCCAACTCTGCACTGCCTGAGACAGGAGTAGGAGTGGAAGTGGCAGCTGCAGATGGAACGGGGCCAAGTGTCCAGGGAACTGGACAGGTAGGAAAAGTGGAGGCCAAAACATTCCAGGATCAGGGTCACTGCCAAACCCTAGCCCCCATCTCTGTCCACTGGTCTGCTTAAACCTTGTGAGGGACAGGGCTGTTTCTTTTTCAGACCTCATGCCTGTTTTTCTCTCCCACCCTGATGCTGACATTACAATAGCTGGTGTAGTTACAGAGAATGCCAGCCTGGGAATCAGAGGCCCTGTACTGCCGTCAGCTGGATGTATGGCGTTGGGCCTGAGATCATGGTGACAACAGTAACATTTATTGAGAGATCACTATTGTCAGTCATTATGCTATATTTTTTACAAATTCTACCTTGTTTCATTGTCACAACACCCCTATGAGGAAACTACCATTATTCCCATTTTATATATACAAAGACCGAGGCACTGAGAGGTTGAGAAATGTGTCTGAGGTCACACAGCCAAGGAGTATTAGAGCTGGCCTTGAATTCAGGCATCTGACTCCAGAGCACACGTTCTTTAAGCCTAGTGGTGTTCACACTGTTTTTAGTAGCGAAACTTTCTTCAGATGTTATAGCACATGGTTCTCCAGTTAGCATGACTGGATCTGCAGTGCTTGGGTTGATGGGGGCTGGGGGCCTTGGGCTGGGGCCTCCTCAACAGCTCTTGAGGCTCCTTTTCAGGACCTTTCGAAAATCCCCAGGCTCTTGCAGGGTCTGTCTTCCAGCACCTGTGTCTTGGCTCTTCTGGAAACAGCTGACTCTTCTCTCCCCGCCAACCCAGAACCTCTCAGCAGGGTTGCAGTAATTTTCTAAGCAGGGAATGCTCTCTCCTAGTCCAGGCCGGGAGTCCTGGCTCAGCTGTATTTCCTTATGCTCAGGTCCCTGGTGTCCCTGGTTCCCCCCCAGCCTCTGGCACCTCCCTAGCCAGCTCACCTGATCCTGTTCCATGCGACACATGGAATGGATGGCGTGCAGGTTCCACAGGCTGCCCGCTGAGGTGGACATGAACACCAGCTGTGCATAGCTCTTCTCTGCAACACACCACCCAGAGCTCACCCCTTTGGCCCCAGGTCCTGGGCCTACCAAAGGGAAGACGCTTACCCAGGGCCACATGAGGTTTAGATTCTCAGGAGCCTGAAACCTGTGCCTGGCTGCCTGATCCTGGGCCTGCATCCCTCCCCTGTGGCACACCCCCATCCAGCTTGCCCCTACCTGGCTGGAGCACCTGACACCTGCCTCATCCTCCCAGCTGTAACTCAACTTCCTTGGCTTGAATGTGACTGGCCAGGCTCCTTCCCCTTCTGTCTGCCCAAATTTGTTCTCCTGGGCTCTCCTGTTCTAGTAGGTGGGGAGGGGGGTAACCACCATTAAAGTCAGGACTGGCCAGGCTGCAGCTTACCAGGGGGGCCACAGAAGAAGCTCTCTTGCCCTCTGGCCTCCAGGGGCTCCACCATCCTCCAAGGCCGGACCATGCCCTCCTGGGCACTGCTCCAGGGTGTGGGGCTCAGAGTGGTATGGGGGTTTGAGCTGAGGTAGAGAGAAAATCTGTGCCAGGCCCTCTGACCTGCCTTCGGCTGCTCTCTGGAGACCTCATTCTTTCCCCGGTTCCCCCCAACAGTGGAAAGATGGGAACCCATTACCTGTTCAGCTCAAGGTCTGGAGAAAGGGAAAGCAGCTTCTTGGGGCCTGTGACGGACTGCAGTGCTCTCCAGACCACTAGCTTGCGCCCAATATCCGTGTCCCGAGGCTCAAAGCCCTGCAGGGAGGAGGGCAGAGAAGATCAGGCCGGCAGGAGGGGGAGTTCTCCTTCTCCCTTCTCGGCTCTGCCCCTTTGGGTCCCTGGAGCAGGGAAGGCTGGCCTGCCTGCCTGGATTGTTGGACACGAGGATCACCTCTATACCATCTCCCAGCTCTCTCTGTAGAGCCCACTGCTGCCACCCCACTCCCAGCTGGGCCACTCCAATTTTCTGCCCCAGACTGAGCTGAGGTGGCCAGGCCTGGGGGCCCATCCCTCCCCTTGGTCCCTCACCAGTAAGGGCTTGGAGAAATCGGGTAGCTGGCCCCCCAGCAGTCCAGCCAGGGTGCAGAGGAGGATGACAGCCAGACACAGCAGCAGCACGGCCACTGGCCACTCAGCAATCAGCTGGGAATAGCTGGGAAAGAGGAAGAGATCCCACATGAATTAGCGTTGGGTGTGATGGCAGGGAGTGCGTGAGCTTAGAAGCCACCAACAAGGGATGGTGGGGCTAAACTGGGCACTGGCCTGGTCACCCCTAGGGCTCCAGAGAAGGCCCAGGCCTACCTCTTTGGCATCTGGAAGGCCCGTACCTGCCTGTGGAAGAGAAGAAAAGACGCTTGCTAGAGTCCTCTTGTAGGGTGGGAGGTTGGGGTAGGGGTGGAGGATAGAGGAAGATGGCATCAACCCTTTTAGGCTTTCCCACTCCCAAGCTCCAACACTTCCTTCCTCTTCCATCCAGGCTGCCTCCTCCATCAGACGCAGGGGACATCCTGGGCTGCCTCCTAGTGAAGGAGTCCAGAGCCCGGGGGCGGTCGACCCCGCTTTTAAGCCCTGCCCCACCTTCCAGGGCAGCTGGCAGGCTGCTGGACCCCTCCTTACCTGACGCTGACCACGTGGTGCTGCACAGATGCTGGCTTCCAGGCCCCATCATGCTGTGAGGGGGCTGGGGAAGGGCTGAGGCTGGAGCCATGGGAGCACAGCGCTGCCCGGTCCCCAAGCCCTGGAAGGGAGCTGCCCCCCCGGTATTCCTGTGGTGCCCGGGGATAGGTAAAGTGGGCAGGGGCCAAGGGGCTGGATGGGCCCACAGGATGGAGGGTGGAAGTTGCTGGTGGGGGTCCCGAAGAACTGGAAGGGTCCTCAAGGGGGCAGCTGTGGAGGGCGCAGCTTCTCTCTGGGCTTGCCTCAGGGGCCACAGCCTTGCTCTGGGACCTGGGGAGAGAGGAGGCAGGGAAAAAGGGGGTGGGAGACAGCGGTGGTCCACACCGTGCAGCAGCCTTGCTCAGTGAGCTGAGACCGACGGGGCTCAGGCTGTTCTATTCCTAGGCCTGGGGAGAGGCAAGGAGGGTGGAGGCTCTGGGTCTACACCCCCAGCCTACTTCTTGGGGTCCACTGTCTCATTCACTCATCTGCTCATGCACCTCAAAACACATATGATCTTATCTACTCCTTTAAAAACCACACAGGGGAAGTACTTTCCTTCTTTTATAGATTTGAAAACTGAGGTTCAGTGAGCCCTGAAGAGCTGGGCCTTGAACCCAGTTCTGACTTGCAGCCCTGTGCTCTTTCTGCTGTAGTTGTCTCTTCATCCTCTTGTCAGACGTTTATTGAGCACCTGCTGCACTTTTGTTCCCACCTTAGAGCCTTTGAGCTTTCTTTGCCCTCTGCTTGGGATGTTCCTCCCCAGATAATTGCACAGCTCACACCATTACCTTCTTAGAGAAGCCCTCCCTGACTACCCTCTCTAAATAATCATCCACCAACTCCTATCCCCCTACCTACTCTATATTTCTTCCTAGCATTTTCCACAACTGGACATTGTATTATATATTGCCATGTTTACTGCCTGTCTCTCCTAGGGAACATGAGCTCCGGGAGAGCAGGGCCTGGTGCATTTGTTCATCTGTGTGTCCCCAGTGCCTTGAGCAGCACCTTGCACACCGAAGGTGCCCCAGGGATGTTTGCTGAGTGAAGGCTGAGTGCTGGATGGGCTGCTAATAGTGGTGCCAGGATGAATAAAGCCCGGTCCTTGTCCTCCAGGCACTCATGGTAGGTGGGCGATATGCAGGGGCCACCGTGTTGAGTGCTGTGAGAGGGGAAGTCACACAGGGCTGAAGGCGCCCAGAGGAGGGCCCAACTTTGACGGGGGGTGGGGGGGGGATGGGTCAGGGAAAGCTTTGCAGAGGCAACCACTGCCTTTTCACCAACCCTGGGCCTTGGGGCAGGAGGTTTGCTCTGCAACGGTGTGCACAGTTGGGAGAGGGAGTTGGGACCCCCAAGGAACTTGCCAGGGAGGAGTCAGCAATAGATTCCTCTTTCCAAATTACGCACGAGGGCAGCACTCTGTGCATGGACCCAGCCCCACTCCTTGGGTGCAGGCAGAGGTGGAGTCCCACCCCAGGGGCAGGATTGCCAGGCCTGGGACAGAAGATGGCCACAGAACAGAGTGCCTGAGGGCCATGGCGGGTTCCCAAGGGGTTCTGGGCCCTCCAGCGAGTCTCCTTTCTTCCAGCCGCCTGCTACAACTTGCATAGCTCCCATGGGAGAGCCAAGTCTATGCCGAGCAAACCCTGGCTTCCAGTCTTGCCTGCTGCACTGCTGAAGGGGCCGTGGGCCAGAGTCCTGGCTGTGGTGGCAAGTGGACATTGCCCACAGAGGCTGGGTTCTGCCCAGAGACCAAGTAGAGGAACTGGAAAGAATAGGCAAGCTCCTCCTCTTTCTCCCAGAAGGCTGGATGGCAGACAGTCGGGGGGTGGGGTATAATTCTCATGCTTGGACTAAAATAGGGGAGCAGTGGAGCTGGGATCCTGGCTCCATCATCCTTTAACTCTGGGGTCTTGGGAAAGACACACAGTTCTTGGAGCATTGGCATCCTTGTCTGCTGAGTGAGGGTACGATGATAATGCCTCCCTCTCAGGTTTAGTATGGGCATTAACTGAGGTAACACATGTGAGGTGCCTGGCGTGGAGCCTGGCATGTGGAAGACATTTACTTTCCTGCCTCTTCCCGCACTCAGTGCTGCAGGGAGTGTGGAGTTTAAGAAGTGTATTTATATTTACAATTTGACCTCTTTAGGCACCTCAGATAATATATCTCCATTTGAGAACTTCTCACACCTTGAGAATCTCACTACATATATAATTATAAGTACTTTTCTTTTTGTTATCCAGAAGCAGCATCAGAATTTGTTTCATGATTTAAACCACTGATTTTTTTTTTCTTACTAACTCAACACTTAGAAAAATAGGAATTTGACTAAACTTGTTCTCAAGCAAGACCTCAGATGACCCCATAAAGTCAATGACACAGCAACCAGTGTCCTTGCAGATAAAATAGCTTATGGGCCCATCACCATGGGCCAAAGGGAAGCTGGAAAAATGACCCGGGTTCATGTGTATAAGTGTGGACATCTACTTCTTTAAGATTTTTATTCTGCAGGTCTTTTCTGAGCACCTGCCACATGCTGGGCACTGTGCTTGGTCTGGGTTGGATCCTGAAGGCATGAAGGTGACCCATTAGCCTTGGTCTCCCTCTTTAGAGCAGGGCCTGCTTTCCGCAGTCAGGAGGGTGGGGCAGCCAGGGTGCCTATTTCAGCTGCACATGGTCTTAGAGCACTCACTGAGCTTTGGGCTTATCCTAGGAGCCAGGCCCCCACTTGGAGTGTCAGTTTCTTTTTCATTAAGGGAAGCCAGCACTCCAGGGCGTGCTGGCGGAGAACAGGAACTCCAGTTGTCCTTCACCAGTCTACCAAATCTCATAAGCCACCCCCTTCCTTAGCAGGCTCCTGTTCAAGGGGGATTCCAGCATCCACCATTGGTTTGCTTCTACTGGGGTCTCCCTGGTCCCAGCCCCTTCCTCTCAATCCCTTCTATTCCTCTCCAGGGACCTAGGATCAGCTGCTCCCAAATCTCACCCTTCATGACTGTGCCCATCATTGTGAATGTGGCAGAATTTGAAACTTTCCACATTCCGACTGCTGTAGAACCGGGAGTTTGTCTTGACCCTCCCAAGGAGAAGAGCCAAACTGTTCTCAGAATAAAAGTTTTCTCCTGCCAGCCCCTGCTGCCCTCTATTTTCAGGAGACCTAGTGATAGTATGAGTTAAGCACCCCACGCCTTGCCTCCCCAGGGGGCTTTCATTCTCACCCTCTCAGTTCCAGGGCTCTGACTGGGATGAGCAATTTCCTGGGCCACCTGCCTGGGCCCACTGGTCTGTAAGCTAAGTGATTGGGGCAGGCAGGTAGGTTAATGGAAAGTGATGACACAGGCCTCACTCATGGCCAAAGTCACAGCAGTCAGGGCCTGGCTAATAGTGCCCCAGACACCTCTCTTGGGAGCCCCGTGAGCGGAAAATGTACACGTGTATTAACCATGCCCCCAAGTCCACAGACACGTAGCCATATGGACATCCATGTGATCCTGCGGAGTGGCCAGGACAGATGAGGGAGCAATTCACGCCACTAGGAAAATAAAAAGGTAATTTTAAAAACACAAAGAATGAACTATTTCAAATTGCCCTGTTGTCAATGCATTAGTAAATGTGTGTGTGTGTGTGTGTGTGTGTGTGTGTGTGTGTGTGTGCACGTGCTATCTTATTCACTCCCCAGAGTGCTACTTAGTTCAGCAGGAATGTAATTTTGTTTCTTGGATTGAAATGAATCCCTTTGCCTGATTTGTCCAGGGTCTCTGGGGAAGTGCAGAGAGGGGCCAGAGGTCTCAGGGAGTTGCTAGAAGAGAGCAAGTGATTCCTGTGCCCAAGTATGACCCCCACGTACAGGGGAAGTGAGCAGACCAGACAGGGTTGATCCTTGGCAAAATATCCAAGGCAGCAAATGACTCTCCAGCCCCTTCTAGGGATGCTCCTGGCCCCTGCCCTGTCCTGTCACTGTCTCTGCCTTGTCCATACTTGGCTTTTTGGTCAAGCCATAGTCCCAGGCAGCCCCCTGGTCCCGGGAACACATTAATCCTGTGTAGCATCCCGTTGAAGAAAGTTCTGTGGCTTTCAGACTGAAAGGTGGCTAAATCTACCCAGGCTGATGTGTCAACATAGAGGGAAGAAAACATTTCCCTCCACTTGTGGGGTCTCCTCTTCACTCAGGTACAGAATGCACATTTTAACTGGGGCAGTCTGGAGACAATGTGTCCACCTCTGCTTTTGCCCCCAAAGAACGCTTCCTATTTCAGTCCAGGCAGGAGAGAGAGGCGGTGTCATGTCAGGTGAGGGATTCTGGGGGCGGCAGACCAGGCAGGGCACAGAAATTGCGCCATATTGCTACCTGGCTGGGCTGTTCCCTCACACATATGGTGGAGGAAGGGAGAGGAGAGGCACCAAGATCTGGGCCCTCAGCGGGAAGATGTTCCTTCTGTCCCGCCAGCCTGGTGCTCCTTCAGGGACGGTACTGACCGCAGCCTGAGCCTCAGAGCCTGCCCACGCAGCGCCTCCAAGGAGTGCAGGTGGCTGCCACACGTGGGGACTCGAGCCTACACGTGCGCAGCTGGCCATGTGGGGCAGACTGGAGACAGACGGTGATGGACAAAGACAGACCCTAGCTTGGAGGCCGAGTGTCTGCCATCCCCCCGGGACACACCTTGGAGAGTCTCCCGTCTACAGTACACGCGCACCCTCGACCACAGTGACTCGCTGGAACCCGGACTGAGGTTGCTGCAGGCTTGGGGCTTACAGAGAAGACGCGGGGGCAGGGCCTAGAGGGAGGGGCTCTGGAGGCCGGAGGGGCTGGGGATACCGGGGCCTTAGAGGAAAGGTAGGAACAGTGGGTGGGGCAGGTCCTGGGGGCGGTGAGGGCTAAGGGGGCTGACAGTAGGGGGTATCGGGAGAGAGAAAATTGACCCTGCAGAATGAGGGCGTGGCCAGGGGGCAGGGAGTCTGGAGGCCCCAGAAGGGGCTCTGGAAGGGGCTGGGGACTGAATGGGACGACATATGGCGGCTACTGGGGATACCTGGGGCGGGGATTCTGGGAAGGTCTGCGAGCTGGGTCTGCGGAGCAGTCCGCCCCTACCTGTCCGGGGAGCTGCCGTCTGGAGCCAAAGGCTCCCCCTCGGGCCGCTGCTCCCCTTCCGGACCCGGGCCGGGAGCCGGATCGTTGCCGCCGCTGCCGCTACCGCCGTCCATGCCCGTGGGCGGCGCCGCTGTCCGGGCGCTGGTGCTGAAGCGGCAGCGGCGGCGGCGGCGGCGGCGGCGGCGGGCTCCTGCGCACGCGTCGACGCCAAGCGGGTCGATAGCTGGGCGGGGCCGACGAGGAGCCCAGCCAATGGGCGAGGCACCGGGGGGCGGGGACAGAGGCTTCCCGCCGCGCCGCTGCCGGAAGGCTCGCTGTCTTTAAGACCCCCGGGCGGGAGTTGTGGGCCCTTCTACTCAGGCCAGGTCTGAGATCTGCTGTTAGGAGTCTGTGCAGTAGTTCGCACACCGGCCTTTCCTGGGGGGCATCCGTCTTCCCGTGAGGGACCAGGAAACGCGACCCCAGGCACCGTGTAAAGAGCCTCATAACTTGTAACGCAGACTCTTCCAGCCCCAAAGAGGGAGCAGCTCCAAGCCGGCACGCAGACTCTTCCAGCCCCAAAGAGGGAGCAGCTCCAAGCCGGCACTTCACTGCTCCGGACGCTGAGGGGTTGAGAGGTTGGGCTACTTTTAGACTCACATTTCTCTCGGCTCCGGTCAGCGTCCCCTCTTTCCTTCCCAGTAAGGCTAGGCACCTGCTCAAGTTGGGTCTTCACGTTGGTCTGGACCTGGGTCTGTGCCCCTCAGTTGTGGAGCCTGGATTCTGTTATTCAAGTGCAGAGTATGGCCGGGGAGAGGGACAAGAGAGACACTCAGAGAAGCCCCAGCTCTCTTACAACCACCCCACTTCAGCCTGGAAGGTACCCAATAGTCACTCATTCCAGGGCGCTTGCTGCTTCCCCGGTCAGGGAATGGCTGTGAGAGAGGGGCGGTGTGATGGGCGGTGGAGAGGCCTGGCTAGAGGGCTGTTACTACAGCTCTAGAACAGATATGGGCCCTGTGAGAAGCCTGGGAGTTGGGGAGCGGAGAGGATCCCAGAAGTGGAATTTGGATGGGCAGAAGGGGTTTTACAGTAAGCAGGCTCTCTGTGTGTGTGGTAGGTGCCTTGGCTGAAGCATGGGGCTGGGGAGAGAGTCAGAACCCAGGAGTGTTTGGACTATGGGTATCCCTAAACTGTGTGCAAACCGTGTGCGAGGCATAGAGCAGTAGGCATGAGGGTGGGAGAGTCTAGAGTTGTAGAAGTGGTGGCCCTGCCCTGAGTAGCTTAGTTTGGTTAGAGAGATAAAAAGCCAGCCGATTAATTGATGCCAACTGGGTAGGGTGTGGTTGGGCCCATGTGATGGTCGATAGGAGCTGCAGAGGAGGGGGCAGTGTGCAAAGACAGAGAGGACCTCACTCATCCTAATGGGCTTTAGGGAAGCCTTCACGTTGATGGTGGAGCTTCAGATGGCTTGGAAGGAAGGCATTCCTGACCTGGGGGTGAGGTGGAGGTGGGGAAACTGTGCAAAGTTTAAGAGGCTGGAAATTTCTATGTGTTTTCAGGGGATAGTGAGAAATAACATCTGGAGAGTTAGGGATCCATTGAAGGCTTCTGATCTGTAGGGTGAGGCATGTAGGATGGAACCTTGGAAGGCCCACCAGGTCTGGGTATATATGATGGGATAGATGTGATGAGACCATACTTGAGACCCTTTGATGGGGGGTGGGGCAGAAGTGAAAACAAAAGGAGGGGTGAGCTTATTCAACCATATGCTATGGACACTACTGAGAATGCCTGACTGGGTGCCGATTTTCACAACTAGGGGACTCAGAGACCACTGGGCCCCCTGAGTGCCAGTTTGGATGTGAAGGAAGATAGGCTCTTTTAAGAGTAGAACATGGCCTCCAGGAGGCTGTTTATTAGATACAGAAGATTCTGGTTCAGGCCCCATGCCAGGTCATGCTCTCCATTCTTATGTCCTGTTTCTTCTGCTTCCTCAGTGATGTGGACCAGGGGGTTGCCCACAGGGCCCTGGGGGGTGGCCCCCCATAGGACAGTGCCCTGGTTCAGGGTGGGAACCTGGAGGATGGTTGCCATGCCAGGGGGGTGCCCACCACCATGGCAGTGCCCAGAGCCAGGGCCGTGACCATGCCCGCCACCATGGCAGGGCCACCGTGATGAACAGATGAGCTAGATGAACAATATTAGAGTCAGAGGTCAGTGCCAATCTTACCTGCAGTCAACTCTCCGACTCCCTTCCCCTTCCCCCTCTCCAGCCCCTACTCTAGGGGACTCAGGATTCCTGGGCACTAGCAGGAGCTCGTTGTGGAGGTCAGGAGACAGGGATAGCAAGTGACTGCTCCTAGCCCTGGGCCTTTTGCCTTGATGAAGCCAGAGCACAGAGCAGACACAAGGGGAGGAACCTAGATTCATTGGGTTCCATTCCTTGAGCTGAGATATGACTCCCACTCTCTGGACCTCAGTTTATTTTATCTGCAACTAAGAAGCAGAATTATCTCATCTTCTCTCCTCCCTCACCCAGGAACCCATGCAGAGTGATTAGAGGTTTTGCCATGCTGACTACTTAGAAGTGAACGTGGGGCTGGGGGAGGCTACAGAGGGGCACAGTGAGGGCCAGGGGCAAGGAGGAGACAGGAGGCAGGGTGAGGGGAGTTGCGGGAGCCAAGGAGAAGGAGAGGCAGCTGGAGGGTGGGAGGAGACAAAGGTAGGAGGTGACAAGGTAAGGATGTGTTTGTTCTCTATGCAGGTAGTGTATGCAGGTACACGGCTATGTGCTGCATTTACATACAGATAGCTATGTCTGTATACATGTGCATGGGTGGGCGCCTATACATGCCTGCTGTGTGCACAGATACATGTGTATGAGTGCATGTGCCTGGTCGTGTGTATGTGACTGTGGGAGTACATGTGAGCCCATGCCTGTCCCTGAGAAGGTGCCAGACTCAAGAAACCAGGAAGAATAGAAAGTAAAATCAAGGCTTTATTGCCTGAGCCAGAAGAGTCCTGGGAAAAGTGGTTTAACCTTCTGTCTTGGCTGGAACCACTCCTGAGGCCCCAAGGCCAGAGAAGTCTCTTTGCCTCTTGCCACAGGCCTAGGGAAGAGTAGAGACGCTACCTTGCTTCTGGTGCTGGGCACAGGGGACCTGGGGCCCCGGGGGAGCAGGGCTGGGGCTATGGCCCTAATCTGGGGGGTGGATAACTCCCCAGTCTGCTCCTGCCGCCTAGGGCCTGAAAAGGGCTTATAACCAGTGGGGAAGAGGCAGGCTCCATGGTTAGGGGACTTTCCTGTGACCAAGTTAGGGCTGCCGCTGCCCCATCCAGGCTCAGTGATGCCTGGAAACTGCCACTTGCCACCCTGCTTGCCTCTTCTATGACTGTTTTTGTGGTGGGGCCAGTTCCGGGCCTAGGAGCTGGGTCTGCTGGTGGTAGCCAGTGGGGGCTGGGGGAGGGGGAAGCAGGGAGGAGGGCAGGCAGCCTCCCTTCTCTGGCAGAGGCAGGTCACTGGGGCCCTGCAGTGTGGTTGCGATTTGGGAGCAAGCCAGCTATCCAGGGAGGCTGTGAGTAGCCAGGAATGCAGAGAAGCATGGAACAGGAGGGGAAGCAGCAGGAGAGAGGATGGGCTGCTGGGGCAGGGAGGGGATGTGAGAAAAGGAGAGAGACAGATGGGAAAACAGGAGAGGAGCAGAGGAGAAGGCTGCCGCCGGTAGTGGGTGAACTTGCGCTGTGATGCCCTGCTGGGGCTGAGGTCTCCCTATTCTGCATTTGGGGGACATTGTGGCTGCTCCCTGAGGGTCTAGGAAGGGGCTGGAGGTCTGGGGGACGTGGCAGCGGGGAGGAAAAAGGGGAGACGGCTGGGGAACTTTCTATCCTTTGGACCTGTGGGAAAGGAAGGGAAAAAAAGAAATAGCTTTAGTTATTTGGTTCTGCAGTGAGAATCCTGTCTTCCTCCTGGTGCTGATTTTGTGCCCACCTCCCACCCCCCTCCTCCAACAAGCCTCAAGAGCCAGCTGAGTTCTCCTGGGTGGGATGGGGCTAGTTAGGAAGTGTGGGTTCTTGTCCTCACTCTGTCAGCTGTCTGCCCTCCCAACCTCAGCCAAACTCCCTAACACTAAGGGAGGCGTCTGCAGTGAAAACCCTGTTTCTTCTACTTCCACCTTCAGGCGGGCCCCACCCAGTCTCCCCCTCTGCCTCCTCCCCGCAGATCCCACTTTTCCCAGCCCAATCTCTACTCAGATCCTCAGCTGTTTCTTGGCTCCTGCTCATGACCTTCTGGTCCCAGCTCTTAGCCTTTGCTCATGTCTCCTGCCACTTGGAACTCTCTCTTGCTTGACTCTGTGTCGCATTCCTGCAGGAAGTCTGCTTAGATTGGGCCGTCCTGCCTGCCCTCACTGCCCAGCTGCTGGCCCAGAGGGCTCATTCTTGCAGTAACTAATTTGCGTGGTCCTGGGTGTTCTGAAGTGCTCCATTGGTGAGAATCGCCTCCTTGATGAGACGTATATTTCTTTTTTCTTTTTCTTTTGGCCGCATCACACAGCATGTGGAACTTCCCTGACCAGGGATGAAACCCGCACCGCCTGCAGGGGTAGTGCGAAATCTTAACCACCGGCCCACCAGGGAAGTCTGAGATTTATATTTCTTGAGGGCCAGCATGGTCTTTTGTTCCTTGTGAGGGGAGCCAATGGCACAGTTGCCAAGAGCTGTGTTCAGGGCTCCAGACCCAGCCACACCTCCAGGGCCTCACCCTGAGCGTGACCCCTAACTTCCCCAGAGCTCATGTGTATGCAGGAGGAGCCCCTGCCTGTTTTACTCCTGAGGTTGAAGATCTAGTGAAATGAAGGATGTGTGGGCATGCTTCTTAAACTGTAGAGTGTACTACAAAATTTAAGGGCTTGTTTTCATTTTGGAACCCTACCACCACCCCCCCCCACACACACACACAAACACACACACACACTCTTGGCTTGCGGTAGATGTGACTGACTGACTGCCCCTGCCTTCACCACCCTCCCCTTCCTTCTCTCTTCCTTCTTCCACCCTACAGCCTCCCGCTGCAGTACTTACCTGGCTCCATCTTTATGGGGCAAGCACAGGGAGTGACAAAAAGAACACCTGTGAGTCAACAGGTAAAGTTTAGTTTACTGTAATCTAAATCTGTCTCTCCTTCTTCCTCCCAGGGATGTACACACGTAGACCCTTCAAGGGATGAAAGGGATAAAACTGCTCCCTGTGGCTTAGCTTGGGACTCACTATGGAGCTGGACACTGAGTAGGCGCCAGGCAAGGGTGTTGAGCGGATGCACTGGGTTCATTCATATGGTAGGTAGACGGAGACATGAAAGCATTATGCACCCCTGAACCCTACACCCTCACACGTGACCCACCAGATCCACCCCCAGACTCACAATCCTGTATTAATTCATTTTTTAAAATATAAATTTATTTATTTATTTATTTTTGGCAGCATTGGGCCTTCGTTGCTGCACGTGGGCTTTCTCTAGTTGTGGCGAGCGGGGGCTACTCTTTGTTGCAGTGCGTGGGCTTCTCATTGCGGTGGCTTCCCTTGTTGCAGAGCACGGGCTCTAGGAGCGCGGGCTTCAGTAGTTGTGGTATGCGGGCTCAGTAGTTGTGGCGCGTGGGCTTAGTTGCTCCACATCATGTGGGACCTTCCCGGACCAGGGCTCGAACCCGTGTCCCCTGCATTGGCAGATGGATTCTTAACCACTGTGCCACCAGGGAAGCCCCCTATTTATTCATTTCTACTTGGGTCAATTTCAATCATGTTAATTATTCATGTAGCATGCCTACCATGTGTCAGGTCACAGTACTCAGTCCCTAGGGACTCTTGTCCCTGTGTAGACGCCTGGCATAAAGGTGGGGAGGGAGGCTTAGAGAGATCAGTGCACCCAGAGCAGGGAGGATGGGGTTGGTGGGTAGGGGCCTCTGGGGGATCCAGGGGATCCTAAGACATTTACCCCCGTGGCACAAGTGAATGGAAAACCTTCCTTGATCCAAGCTGCTTGTTCCTGTCTCCTCCCACCAGGACTGGAAGGGGACTTGGGGGCTGAGCCAATCTGTCATTTGCCAATAAGTGTGCTCTCATAGGATGGAGCTTCTGAGGTGCCCTGGTGCCAAGGCTGGCCTTGTCTTGCTTGGGGCTGGTGCATAGGTCATGATGGACCACTCCAGAATGGACCCAGTGCAAATGTGGTATATTAATTAATTTTTTTTTCTGACCCACAAATCAGAATCTAATATGTGACATACAGACCAACTACTTGACATGAGGGCACTCTGGTACTCATATGGTTGCCGAACATAGAGGCACAAATGTTCACACACACAGACACGCACACACTTCTGTACTACAACAGCCCCAGCCCCTTGCGAGACAGGCCCCTGGCACCTTTTTTTTTTTTTTTAATTAATTTATTTGGATCTTCGTTGCAGCATGTGGGATCTAGTTCCCTGACCAGGGATCGAACCCAGGCCCCCTGCATTGGGAGCGTGGAGCCTTAACCACTGGACCACCAGGGAAGTCCCCCTGGCACCTTTTGAACCACCCATTTTTGCTGGCTTTTACTTATGCAAGAAATGTCCAGCTGAGGTCAGCCTCTGAGCTATGCCATGGTCCTTCCTGTCGCCTCCTTCTTCCCCTTAGTGAGTAATAAGTATGGAAGAGATCCATGGGACTAGGCTTGGGGAGGGAGTGGTAAGGAAAACCTTAGGGCCAGCCAGTATCTGGCTTGGAAGAAAGAGAAAAGACAGGCCTTGGAAAAAAAAAATCCCATTAAAAAATGGGCAGAGGGGCTTCCCTGGTGGCACAGTGGTTAAGAATCTCCCTGCCAATGCAGGGGACACGGATTTGAGCCGTGGTCCGGGAAGATCCCACATGCCGCGGAGCAACTAAGCCTGTGCGCCACAACTACTGAGCCTGCGCTCTAGATCCTGCGAGCCACAACTACTGAGCCCACGCACCACACCTACTGAAGCCCGCGCACCTAGAGCCCATGCTCCACAACAAGAGAAGACGCTGCAATGAGAAGTCCAAGCACGGCAACGAAGAGTACCCTCTGCTCACCACAACTAGAGAAAGCCTGCGCGCAGCAATGAAGACCCAACGCAGCCAAAAATAAAGAAATAAATTAATTAATTTTAAAAAAAATGGGCAAAGAACCTGACATTTTACCAAAGAAGACATACAGATGGGCAGCAGGTACATGAAAAGGTGCTGAACATCAGTAATCATCATGGAAATGAAAACCAAAACCACAACGAGATATCACCTCACACCTGTTAGAATGGCTATCATCCAAAAGACAAAAAATACGTGTTGGCGAGGATGTGGAGAAAAGGGAATGTAAATTGGTGCAGTCACTATGAAAAACAGTATGTTGGTTCCTCAAAAAATTAAAAATAGAACTGCCATATGATCCAGTAATTCCACTTCTGGATATTTATCCAAAGAAAACAAAAACACTAATTTGAAAAGATATATGCACCCTCATGTTCATTGCAGCATTATTTATAATAGTCAAGACATGAAAACAGCTTAAGTGTCCATCAGCAGATGAATGGATAAAATTTAAATTATAAATAATGAATATTATTCAGCCATAAGAAAGAATGAAATCTTGCTGTTTGTGACAACATGGGTGGACCTTGAGGGCATTATGTTGAGTGAAATAAGTCAGACAGAGAAAGACAAGTATCATATAATCTCGCTTACATGTGGAACCTAAAAAAATTCCCCAAACAAACAAAAAAACCCCTCAAGCTCACAGATACTGAGAACAGATGGGTGGTTGCCAGAGGCAGGGGGTGGGACCTGGGTGAAATGGGTAGAGGGGGTCGAAAGGTACAAGCTGCTGTACACCTGACACTAATCTAACCTTATCGTTAATTATACCTCAATTAAAAAAAAAAAGACAGGCCTTGGACTGTCTCTCCCCAGTTCAGGCCAAGGTGCTTGAGGGGTAGGAGTTGGTGGCTCTGGAAGGGAACTAACATAATCTCCTGGACCCTCAGCTAAACCCCTGTGCCTGGCGCATCAGAGGCTGTAAATGCAATTCTAACTCAAGAAGAGAGCGCAGACCCAGGAGTGGGGTCAGGCACCTAGACACATAGCACACAGACCCACATTGCGTTTATGAGAGACACACACGCGCGCGCGCGTGTGCACGAATGTCACCCACACAAAGAGACACAGAGGCACAGGTACCAATTCAGTACACACACACACATACCCAGGGAGACCATGACCACACAGGCCCACAGCACTCACAGAGCCCACAGCCAGCAGAGCCAGACCCTTACCTGGGAGTGCAGAGCAGAGGGCAGGAGGCAGTCTGAGGCTCTGTTTGTCCTCAGGTATATTTGTAAAGGATAGGGAG
Organism: Balaenoptera physalus; assembly: GCF_965194825.1. Classification (NCBI taxonomy): domain Eukaryota; kingdom Metazoa; phylum Chordata; class Mammalia; order Artiodactyla; family Balaenopteridae; genus Balaenoptera; species Balaenoptera physalus. The sequence continues at coordinate 84,161,399 of NC_138883.1, read as the reverse complement.
GGGCTGGGGTGGGCCAGGTGCACTGGGAGGATCCTGGGCTGAAGGTGTTGAGGAATGAGGGGGGCTGGGCTAATCTTTAACTGGGCAAAGAGCAGCTGGAAACAGGGTGTGTGTGTGTGTGGGGGGGGTGTGTGTAAGGGTGGAGTGGGTGGGAAGGAGCAGGGAAGAACCCGTTACCCCATCAGCCTGGTAACAAGATGCCACAGAACCAAGGCAGGGGGCCCATACCCTGGCGAGGCTGTTTAGCACCCAGAGGGCCATCTCTAAACACTTATGGAGCTCCTAGTAAATGCCAGGCCCGGAGGTGCTTCACACACTTAGTTAACCCACTGACTCATACAAAACAGTGAGATTATCACCTGCTTCCATGGGGGGAGGAGGAAACAGTGAGCCTAGTGGAGAGGCCTCTGGAATCTGTGCCCTGGGAGCCAAGCCCCAGGCCTGAGTTCTCACATGTGCTGCCCCAGCTCAGGCGGCTCGCCTGGGAGTGGAAATTGAGTGAGTCAGAAAAAAAACAAACTTGTGCTTACCAAAGTGGGGAGGGACAAATTAGGGGTATGGGATTAACAGATTAAAAACTACTATATATAAAATAGATAAGGAAAAAGGCTATACTCTATAGCACGGGAATTATACTCATTATCTTGTAATAACCTATAATGGAATATAATCTGCAAAAATACTGAAGCACTATGCTGTACACCTGAAACTAACACAATATTGTAAATCAACTATATTTCAATAAAAAAAAGTTTTTTAAATAGAACTGGGGATAAGATTAATAAATTTCCAGGACACTGAAAAAAGAGAAAAAAGAAAAGAAGAAGAGGGGACTTTGGGGTTGGAATGTCGCCAAGCGGGAAGCAAGCCTAGGGTTTTGCAGTCCAGACCACCAGCTTGCTCTGTGCTCTGCAAGCCCCTGAGGCCCGGCCCAGCTGAATCGTCTGGCCTCTTGCTTGTGCCACACCCCTTGGCTTCCCTTAGGCCCCTGCAGACAGACCAGATGCCCCTGTTACAAGGCATCCCCTCTCTCCCTGCATCTTTCTTCTCCTGTATCCTGCTCCGTGGGACTATCTGCTTACCTTTGTATCCCCAGGGACTGGCCCTTAGCAGCTCTCCTGGCCCTCAGCAGGTGCCCAATAAAAATCTGGTGAATGAATGCAAGGTTGGAGTGTAGTTACTGTTGGGTAGTAACTGGTCTCCATTTCTGTGGTTTATATTTTGTTTATTTTTCTCTCTTTTTTACACATTAAAAACATTTTTTATTTTCTGGAAAAAGGAGAAGGAGGAGGATCTCTCCCATGATGGCAGTCCCCTGGCTGACCTGAGCTCATGCTGCCCACCCCTGGGCTCACCGTGATGGGTGAAACCGAGGCCAGCTGACACTCCCACCCTCAACTAGGCGAAGGGGCTCGGAGGGGCCCTGTTTCGATCAAGGAGAACAAGGACCATGTGAAATCGAGAACATGCAGGAGGAGGCAGAGAAGTTAAAGCAGCTGCTCTCTCTAGGTTCTCCTATAAAAAGCCTTGTTGAACTGGATGCACCTGAACTGCTTTAAATTCATTTTTAAACAGTGACCTGCCGGAGAGAAGGGAAAACCTGGGCCTCACTAAGGTTTATACTTGAATGAAGTAACTTTGTTTGGAATAGCTAAAAACTGGGGAACTTCTCAAATGTCCATCAATATGTGAATGAATAAACGCATCATGGTGCATGCACTCCATGGGATACGACAGTAAAAAGGAATGAACTATTGATACGCACAAAAACATAAGTGAACCTCAAAATAACTGCTGGTGAAGGAAGCAAGACATAAAGAATCCATACTACATAAGTGTCTATAAAATTCTAGAAAATGTGAACCAGTTGATAATGACAGCAGATCAGTGGTTGCCCGGGGAAAGCGTGGTGGGAGGGGGAGGGGGTGGAGGGAGACATTAGAAAGGGACATGAGGAAAGTTTTGGGTTTCATGGATGTGTTCATTACCTTGATTGTGAGGATGATTTCATGGGGAAAAAACACACGGCAAAACTTATCAAATTGTACATTTTGTGCCATTTCTGGTATATCATTTTGGCCTCAATCAGAGCTGTAAAAACAGAAGCAACATAACCACATCAGAAAACAATTTGGAAAATGGAGAGGAGGAAAATAGTGACTCTCCTTTATTTCCATGGTGGTCAGGAAAGGAAAGTAGTTGTGTGTCAGTTTCTTTTAAAATACCAATTATCTCACATCAGCTCTTGGGGATAGGTGTTACTATCTTCCTCTCTTTTATAGATTAGGAAAAGCCAGGATTCAGAGAAGTTAACACACTCGCCTGAGGTCACCCAGCCAGCGTGTAGTTAGTCCCAATTGAGGACCATCTGAGTCTAGAGCCTGGGCCCCTTCTCCACATTACGTTGTCTCTCTTTTCAGGAATGCATTTCTGAAAAATTCCAGCCTGCTTTGGTAACACTGTGGGCAAAGGACTTTGGTTTGTGACTAGATGGGGAGTTATTAATCCGTCATGTACATATTTGCTGTGAGCCTTAGGGGAGCTAGTGCACGGAGGGCGGGCGGAGGTTTACAAAGGCGCGGTGTCTGCAGAGCTCACACCTTCCAGCCCACGCTGCCTGAATGGTACTACCTGTGGCCACCACGCCCTGCCCTCCCCAGCCCTCCCAGCCCTCCTCTTCCAAGAATCCTCCTTTTCCCCTTCCAGGACCCTGATGTCATGACCTGTTCACCCCCAGCCCCAGCCTTTGGCAGAAAGCTAAAAGGAGAGGCCTATGGCTTCATGGACCCCCCAGGGGGAGAGGGGGCTGCAGGGCTGAGGAGGGCAGTGGGGCCTCATGCTCTGGGCTCAAGGTCCAGTACCCTGGTTCTCTGCATCTCTGGAGTTAGGGTCTGGGCTCCGGGTCTGCATCACTGCAGGCAGGCAGTAGGAGGCACAGAGGCCTTGGGCCGAGGAGATAGACCCATCATTTTTTTTTTTTAAATTTTTATCGGAGTATAGTTGATCTACAATGTTGTGTTAGTTTCAGGTGTACAGCAAAGTGAATCAGTTATACATATACATATATCCACTCTTTATAAGATTCTTTTCCCATATAGGTCATTATAGAGTATTGAGTAGAGTTCCCTGTGCTATACAGTAGGTCCTTATTAGTTATCTATTTTGTATATAGTAGTGTGTATATGTCAATCCCAATCTCCCAATTTAGAGGTAGACCCATCTTGATGGGGTGGACAGAGAAGCAAGGACAGTCCGAGTGGTCTGGGTGGGGTGCAGGCCTTCGGGAGGTGAGGAGGATGTCCACAGCAGTGGGTGGGCACATTGGAGTCAATTTTTTTTTTTTAATGGATTAGTCTTGCTTAATAATGTCTTATTTATTTATTTATTTATTGGCTGTATTGGGTCTTAGTTGCTGTGCGCAGGCTTTCTCTAGTTGCGGCGAGCGGGGGCTACTCTTTGTTGGGTCCGCGGGCTTCTCGCTGCGGTGGCTTCTCTTGTTGCGGAGCACGGGCTCTAGAGTACAGGCTCAGTAGCTGTGGAGCACGGGCTTAGTTACTCCGCGGCATGTGGGATTCTCCCGGACCAGGGTTCGAACCCGTGTCCCCTGCATTGGCAGGAGGATTCGTAACCACTGCACCACCAGGGAAGTCCTGGAATCAATTTATAGCAGAGCACGATGTTCTGTGGGATCCCTCTACCCAATCCTAAGATGTTGGGGGTGAGCAGAGCCTCGACCTCGTGTGGGTCCCCTCTACCCTCTGGCACTGTGCCTTACAGATAGTAAGTGCTTACCAAGTGCTTGGGTTTATTGCCTGGCAGAGAGAGGTGGCCCTTCCCTACCAGAAAGGCAACCAAGTGGAGAAGAAAGGCACTCTGGGAGGAAGGAGAGACATTTCTGGGCTCAGGGAGAGGAGAGGCTGAGGGCATCTCCAGAAGCGGTAGAGGCCCTGGGTGGGGGGGCCTCAGGGAGCGTGTGGACTGATCGTGAAGGCCAAAAGGCAGGATGTTGGCCCTCTCTGTGATCCCCAATCCCTGTCAGCAGAGCCAGCAAGGCCCTTGCTCCTGGGCTGTCCTGGAGGGTGGGGTGGGGAGGGAGGTGGGACAGCCAGGCACCTTTGCAAGGTTTGAGGGGACAGGTTTCTCCTGGCAGGAGGGCAGAGGTGGCCGGCCTTGACCTGGGCTGGAGAGGGTGCTGCAGGGATGCGGCCGGTGCAGCGGGAGGCCCCCACCCGACCACGAGACTCCCGGTCGGGTCACTGACCCTGATTGCCAAAGAGAATCGAATAACACTAGCCCTGGCTAATCCACAGATTTCAAAGCTTGATGAGATCAAATGACATCACATGTGTGAGGGCTTTGGCAGTGTTAGATGTAAGTGCAAGGTGTTATTATGATTATCAGTATTAGCACTGATGACCTATTTGTCTTCCTGGCCTCATCGTTCATCCCCTTGCTCTCAGTGGGATCTTCCTGAGGGACACATCTGCGTCTTTGGCCTCTGGCATCACTCAGAGTATTTCACTCACAGGTGAAGTTTCCCTCCCTGCCCCAGCCTCCTTCCCCATAAAGTGACCAGGCATCCAGGTGTGCCTAGGAATGGGGGGACTTCTGGACACAGGACTTTCAGTGCTAAGATGGGCTCAGGTTCAGGCAAACCTGGACAATTGGTCACCCTACTTCCCTTCCACCCCCAGGCTGCTTCCTCTTCCCTGTGACGACTGTGGTGTCCCAGGCATTTCAGCGTGCTCTCTCTCACCCTGGTTGCCCTCTTCTGCCTTGAAGCCTCTAGGCTGGGTGATACCACCTCAAGAGAGCCGGCATCCACCCCCTGCCATTCCAAAGGCCAGCTCTCAGCAATCCCTCGGCCTCCTCTTGGGCTTCTGTCCTTCTCTCCGCCCCTGAAAACTGTGCCAGACCTTTTCCCTATCCCTGGAGGGTGTGACCCCACCCACACCTCATCCCCATGAGAGGCCCCTGTGATGAGCTTCAAGATGGGGAGAGCCTGTCTGTCCCAAGCCAGCCTCCCAGCCTCTCTGCCCGCCTAGAGGAAGGAGCACCCTGGGCACATGCAGGCAAGCCCGGCCTGCTCCCCACATCCATGAGGACCCCGCGCCTGAGTCCTAGATGCTGTCTTGGCTGCCCTGCCCCCTCTCCCCCTCCCCCACTGTCGCCCCCCCTCCCCCGCATGTTGATGCTCCGAGGCTCTCCTGCTCACCCTTCCCTGGAAACTCCTCTGCCCTCTCTGGTACAGACCCCTCCCTCCACGATCTGGACTCAGCCTCCTCCCTGGCTTCCTAAACCACTGCATGGCCTACTCAGCCCCTGCTGTCAAACCTTCAGTGAGTCCCTCTGGATGGCTTTGTCCCCTCAGTCTGCCCTTCAGTGACCTACCTGGTCTGGTCTGCACTTTCCTAACTTAAGGGTCTCTCTCTCTCTCTCTCTCTCTCTTTTTTTTTTAAATTTATTTGGCTGTGCCGGGTCTTGGTTGTACGGCATGCGGGATCTTTGTTGTGGCATATGGACTCTTAGTTGCAGCATGCAGGATCTAGTTCCCCGACCAGGGATCGAACCCGGGCCCCCTGCATTGGGAGCACGGAGTCTTACCCACTGGACCACCAGGGAAGTCCCCTAACGTTTTCTTACTGGTAAGAAGCCACTACCGCTTCATGCAGCACTCTCACTGCCATCCCCTTGCTGAGTCTTGCTCATCCCCTGGAAGGTTATCTCCTGGAAAATTGTAACAGGGAAGAGCCAAATCTGACTACATGTAGGATCTGTTTCTTTTACTTTAACCTTTGCTTTCTGCTGCTTTTGTTCACTAAAAGGATATTGTGTATACATAATGGCCTGCCTCAGGGAACCCTGCCCCTCTGCCAGAATGTTAAACCAAGTGCCTTTTGTTCAGGCAAACATCCAGACCCTGTCCACCTGTGGATGGCTAAGAGAAAGAAGAAATTAACACTTAACACATCCCTTCCCGGAGGCTGGCCATTCCAGGGGATATTTGCAAAACGTCTGGCCTTTTTACTTTACTGCCTCTCTCCTCCCCCTCTCTGTGCTATAAAAGAAACTGGCATCCAAACCCCGATAAGATGGTTATTTTGAGACTTTAGTCTGCCATCTTCTCTGTCTGCTGGCTACACCTCATCTCCGATTTATTGGCCTGTCCTGCGGCAAGCAAAACTCCTCAACTGATGAGTCTTATGTCACCCTGGCCTCAGGCTTACGTGGCCTGGTATCGTCAGGTGCCTCTGAGGTAGCGCCTGGGTCTTCACTTTTTGTTCCCTCATTGACCGGACCTGGTGAAGTAGCTCAGGGGTTCGGTTCCACGTCACGGTTCTCTTCCCACTGCCGGCCTGGAGCTGGAAAGCTCAGGATGCCCCAGCCCAGGGCGTGCCCTGGAGAGCAGAATGGAGGAGGGGTTCCCCGAACCATCCTTCTGCCACCTGATGCTTCAAAGGACTTCGGCCCCACCCTGCTCTGGCATGTGTGCTCTTGGGAGTGGTCGGGCCCAGACCGTCCCTGGCACCTAGAGCCTGCCAAGAGCTTGTCCCTCTGGCCCTACCTCGTGCACTCTTGAGTTCTCCCCACCCAGGGCCAGGCCTGGCCTGACCTGAGAGGCCTGCACTAAACCTCTGGTCAGTAGGAGTCATGACAGCAGTTTCTTGATCCAGGGAGGCGCTGAGGGTGGGGTGGTAGTGCTATGGGCCCAGCCGGCAGGCTGCCTGAGAGGGTGGGGGACCAGCCAGGGAAGAGACACGACCCAGACCTGCGGCCCGGGACGACAGGCGCATCCCTGCGTAGAGAGAGGGAGGGCACACAGTGAAGTATCAGGAGAAACAGCGTTGTTGGGACAGCCAGGAAAAGAGCTGGTCAGGAGGCAGGTGCCTGGCTGCTAGGTTCATCTGAGCCACAAACAGGCTGAGCAGCCTAGGCAGAGGGGTGCTACCTCTCTGGTCTCATCACCAATAAAATGAGGCTCCTACAACGCATGTGGCTTCTCTGGTCTGATGGAGTTGGGAGGTGGGGGTTATGGAGACTTGTGGGAGGGGCGCTGGGAGCAGAAGGGAGGGGAAGAGGGCCCCCCAACCAGGCTTCGGTAACCCTGCTGCCCCCTAGTGGTGACACAGAGTAACAGAGACATGGTCACCCCTGGGGAACACAATGCTGGTCACACCCCGCCTTCCCTAGACAGGGAAAGGAAATTCACGGTTAGGGACTTTAGCGGACACCGCCTCCCTCAAGGCTGCGTGTGTTCTGGGTGGAGGGAAGGGCAGCCGCAGCCAATGCACAAGTACCCACAGCCACGCACAGGATAGCATGGCTTCCTCACTCATGTATTCATTCTGCAAGCGCCGAGGGAGGCTCTGTAGTGTGCAGGGGCACTGGGCCAGGCCCTGGGGATTTAGAGCCCCTTGGCACACCATTCCTGCCCTCAGAGAGCCTCTGTCCACGGGGGAGCAGACAGGCACACCAGAGACTCTGGAGAAAATAGGAGACTGCTCTGAGGCGTGACTATTGTGTGAGTAACACTTGGGAAGCACATGGCCGGCCACCGTGGGGCTGTCTGACTATTGGTTTCTCCTGGGCACATGGGCCTCCAGCCTGCTGGGTCCAGAGGCCTTTGCCACTAGTTTAGGGGAGTCCTTTCCTGCAGGGCCTTCCAGGGATCTGGGTCGCCCTCCCTGCAGGAGAGCTGGATTTCTACCTGTGTCTGCTGCTCCCCGCTGCTGTCCTGCCCCCACCCTGGCTGGGAACAGGCGCAAGGGGTACGGCAGACCTTGCCTCGCTCCTACCGCCTCCTCTATCTACACCTGCCCTCCCCAAACCTGGTCTGGGGACCTGGGTTCCAAAGACAACAGGGAACATTAGGTCTCAGCTGCATCTCCCCCTCCCAGGCTGGTGCTCTGTGGGCCTTCCAGCTCCAACCACACAGCATGGGGCAGGAGACAGGGGGCCCAACTGCCACCCCACCAGGGCCCTGCCCTGACCTTCAGAGACTAGGCTGGAACTCAGTAGGCAGCACGTGGAGAGGGTGGGAGAAGAAGCAAGTGTGTGTGTGTGTGTGTGTGTGTGTGTGTGTGTGTGTGTGTAGCCTGGGTGCGTCACCATCACTGGGAATGTAGACGAGTCTGACTCAGTAGGAACATCCGGCATGAAAGGAAGAGAGAGCACAGTGGCATTTCCAAGCAGGATGGGAACTCTGGGTGGTGGAGACTGGCCATGGGGTCAGGGGTGCTGCTCCAAGGCCTGGCCTAGAAAGAGGCTAAGCGTGGTGGGGAGGGGAGACAGGAAGGTGTAGTTCAAGGGGAGCAGAGGTTGGACCTCTGACTGCCTGGGCTGGTCTGGGTAGGAGAGAGGGCAGCAGGGCTTTCTGCTCTGGAGACAGAAGGGGACAAGTCATGCATGGAATTAGAGAAACAGGCCTGGTCAATCAGGGATGAGGGGAAATGCAGGGACTTCCGACCTGACCTTCAGGACCTGGAGGTCGGGCACCTGTTACTACTGAACCAGACCCCAGGTGCTCCTGATACGGAGAGACCACCCCTCCTCCCAGAGGCACTAAGGGTGGGATTGCCAGGCAAGCTGCTCCCCTGGGCAGAGACAACAGCCTCAGGTGCTCCGGGAAGATTTGGGGAGAGACTTTCCCAGGAAACATTGCTTCCTTTCTCGGGATCAGAGAGGCTAAAAGGGCCAGCCCTGGAGAGCAAGGCCAGGAAAGGCCCAGAGTTAGGAGCCAAGGGGGAAGGCTGTTGGCCAGGCCTGAGCTGTGGCGGCGCGGACCCTGAGGGATGCTCCCCACACCAAGGGGTGATCTGGACAGCTGAGCGTCCCAGGAGTGACTGTACTTGAAAATACAGGGAGGGGCTTCCCTGGTGGTGCAGTGGTTAAGAATTTGCCTGCTAATGCAGGGGACACGGGTTCGAGCCTTGATCCGGGAAGCTCCCACATGCCACAGAGCAACTAAGCCCGTGTGCCACAACTACTGAGCCTGCACTCTAGAGCCTGAGCCACAACTACTGAAGCCCGTGTACCTAGAGCCTGTGCTCCGCAACAAGAGAAGCCACAGCAATGAGAAGTCCGCGCACCGCAACGAAGAGTAGCCCCCGCTCGCTGCAACTAGAGAAAGCCAGCGCCCAGCAACGAAGACCCAACGCAGCCAAAAATAAAAAATAGGTGAAATAAATATAAAAAAAAAAAAAAATATATATATATATATATAAAGAAAATACAGGGAAGACAATGTTGAACCTAAAGGAATGAATGACAAATGGTGTTATTTTAGGTATGTGGTAGTACTTGGTGGCCCAGGGGAGGGGAGCTTCTTAATCCCTTCGAATTACTTAAACCAGAACTGATGAGGAGAGCGAGGGGACAGGGGACGCTCATTTGAGTTGGGCCCCTTGGACCAGGGAGCACAATGGGCTGGGCTATAGGTCTTTCTCTACTAATGGGAGGGCCAGAGGGCTACTTGGCTGTCCATCTGTCTGCAGGCAGGCCAGGCTGGGGTCCCACTGGAGCATAGGGCCCCCTGTGTGCACTCAACCCTCCAGGGAGAAGTCCCTGCCAGTCCATCTGGGGATGCCGGGGCAGGGCAGGGAGAGGTGCTGGGCAGGGCCAGCTGGCTGCCGGGGCCCTGATCCTCGCCCTCTGAGGGTGGATGGTGAGGGCGGTGGCCACGGCGTTCCTGGCTGGGAGCCCAGAGGAGTCTTTTGTAATCACAACATGATCTCGTGTGCTGGGCGGTGAAGCCGGCAGGGAGAGGCCGGCAGAGGCCCGGCTCCGGTGGCTCCAGCTTCCCTCCTGCTCTGGCTCCCCCAGGGCTGCTCTGGAAATCTCTCGGTGCCTGCTGTTGCCATGCACTCGGCTGTGAGTGGCACCTTGCTTTTGGCGGGGGGCTTCTTGGGGCTGGGACACCAGGCGGCCACACTCTGGGGGCAGCTGGGGGCAGCTGGGCCTGGGAGGAAGAGGGCTGTGCCTATGCCGGTGGGGGGCTGGGTAGGGGCATCGGCCACAACGGGGTCCCTGCAGCCAGAGAAGGAGGGACCCGGGGATCTCGGTGCTGAGGCACAGTGTGCCCCGGGGTGGCTCCCCGGCTGGGCCTGCCCTCAGAGCTGGCTCTTTCCTGCCCCAACTGACTGCCGGCAGCTCAGGGCCTGGAGAGGCTGGGCCTGTGGGAGTGGCTGTTTCCCACAGGCTGGGCACAGGTTTGGGGAGTGGGGTCCAGGGCCTGGGAGCCGAGGACAGAGCAGGGGCCTCTCTTTTCACCGTGGTTCTTGGCCTGGGAGCCAAACAACCCCCCCTCGACCTCCTGAATACCCTGGCAACTTCCCAGTCACGGCAGGTTCCGCTGCCAGAGCCATTTATAACTCCCATTCCAGGCTCTGCTCGGCATTGGAGCTCCCTGGAGAGCCGGGGGGAGGGGCAGCCACTGCTGGGAGCTGCAGGCCTGGGTATGAGGCCCGGCCTGGGCCGCGGAGGTGGCAGGAAGATGGGCAGAGAGGCCAGCGGGGTGGGGCTGAGGCCCTTCCATGGGCCATCTCCCCACGTGACCCTCACTCTGGGCCTGGAGTCTGCTCCTTGGGTGGTAAGAACATGGTAGAGTGGGCGAATGTGAAAGTCGAGGAACTGGTAAGGGATGGGCCCAGCAGTCAGGAGCTTGGGCCCCCTGGCCTCTGCAGGGGCCTCATGGGGCCGAGTCCCCAACGAGCAGGCAGGAGGAGAAGGACGCAGAGCTGGACAGGAGGATCGTTGCCCTTCGCAAGAAGAACCAGGCCTTACTGCGCAGGTACCAGGTGAGTGGGCTGTGATGGGCCGGGAGGACTGACCGGGTTGGCACTCCCTGCCCGATCTGCAGACCCTGAATGGTTGTCTCTCCCTGCAGGCTCTGGGCCTGGGACCAGGGTTAGGTTGGGTGTGTTCCATCTCAGGGACTCTGTGAGGGTCCTGGGGACTCTGTGATGTAGTGCCTCTGCCCCCTGGTGTCCCACTGGTGTCTCTCTGTGTAGGCCTGTTGACATCTGTGTCTCTGTGCACCTGGGGGGCCATGGCCTGTGCTGACCCCGGGCCCTCCCACAGGAGATCCAGGAAGACCGTCGGCAGGCAGAGCAGGGGGGCATGGCTGGGACCACGCCGGAGCTCCTCCGTCCTGACGGCCTCACTGTCACCATCAGCCAGGTTCCTGGAGTAAGACCCACCCGGCAGACAGGGTGGGGTGGCAAGGAGGTGGAGGCCCAGCCCGTGCCAGGGGAGCACAGCTGCCCCCGCTCCTCTGCTTCTCCCGCTTACATTCTGGGGCATACCTACCAGCTCCCAACCTCATGCAGCCGAGGCCACTGCTGGCCCCCATCCCCAAAGAGCCACAGCTGAAAGGTGACCAGATAGAAGCCTCTTCATGCCCTTTTCCAGCCCCAGAGCTCAGCACCCGTATCCCCAAGCACAGGCCGCTCGTAAACCCCAAACCCCAGGGGCACAGAGACGTTGGGGCTGAATGCCAGGAACAGCGTCTGAGGGACAGAGCCTCATTGTCTGAGCGCTTTGGATTTCCCAGCTCAGAGATGATGGGCCACTGTGGAGTCTTGGGCCCCTGGGTGGCCCCAGGCCCGGATAACCTAATGCCACTGGTATGTGAACGCCTCGCAGCGTCAGCTCCTCTGTGGGCATTCCAGGGAGGGCCAGGGCTGGAGCCCAGCCTGGGGAACCACCCAAAGGACCCAACCCCCAGCTTCTGTCCAGTGCCGTCTATGTGGCCTGACGGCATGGCCCCTCATTCTGCAGGGGAAGCGGGTGGTCAGCCGGAACTGGGCAAGGAGCGCCCTTGGACCTGGAGCAGCCAATGAGATGCTTGAGAATGAGGAGGCAGAGGCCCACACTGGTGCCTTCTGCTTGGGGGAGCGGGTGGAGCTGGCTGTGACCATGGAAAACAAAGCCGAGGTGAGCAGTGCTGGTGGGGGAAGCCCGGGCACCAGGAAGGCAGCCTCTTCTTCTCTGGCTCTGCCACACTGCCCATCCTCGCCTTCCCCAGGCCAAGCGGATCGTAAGTGAGAAGCCCACCAGAGCAAGGAGCCAGGGGGCAGAAGGGTCACCTGGAGGGGGCTTGGGCCGGAGCCCCTCCATGCAGATGGCCATCAGCTCAGATTCTGCCCGGAAGGTAGCTCTTCAAGAGGGACTGGGGACATGAATGTGGTGGTCCCCTTTTGGGGGAGGCATAGAAGCTGAGTCACATATGTCCCCATTTGTGGGGACGTGGCCCAGGCAGGACCTGCAAGAATTTCCCACTCCTTCCTTTCTCTGGCCAGTCTCCACGTTGGGTGGGTCTTGCAGTGAGAGACAGGGTAAGCCAGGGGTGTGACCTAGCCCCTTACCCTGCCTGGACCTCTGGTAGCAAGCTCAGGGGGAGGGGGGGTGGTGTCTGGAGGTCCGCCAGGAGGGTGTAAGAGACTGGCCCTGTGCCAGGTGTGGCCTCTAGGTGGCAGCAGCCCCTAGTCTTGGCTCTCGCTCACAGCCACTGGGAGCCTCTCCACCCTGCCTGCACCTGACCACACACCCCAGCAACAACTCTGTGGATAGATGCTGTTATTACCCCCATTTTACAGATGAGGAAATGACACACAGAGAGGTTAAGTAACTTGCCCAAAAGACACCACTAACGCGTGGACGGAAACCGTGTCTATAGCAAACAGCATGATAGAGATGGAATGGATCTAATTTTTTTGGTGGGGGGACCTCAAGACCTTGAGAGAGGAAGGGGTTAGTAGACTCTGGATCCCCATACCAAGCTCAGGGCTGTTTCTGCTTCGACCCCATGGTGCTTTGTGTCTTCTCCTTGCAGGGTGTCCGGGAGCCCCAGAGTCCAGGCCTGGTCCCAGGCCCAGCTCCCCGCCGGCCAGTGGGGGGTCCCCCGGAGGTGGGCTGGGACTACGCCCAGTGGAAGCAGGAGCGAGAGCAGATCGACCTGGCCCGCCTGGCGCGGCACAGAGACGCACAGGGTGACTGGCGCCGCCCGTGGGACCTGGACAAGGCCAAGCCCACGTGGGTGGCAGGGCTGGGCATCCTGCTGGGTCGACATGCTTGTGGGGCTGAGTCGGGCTAACTGTGGGTGTCTCTTGGAGGGCTGCTGGGACCCTCCCCAGGGTGGTGAGGCTCTGCCTGACCCTCTGTTCGGACCCTGGGCTCAGGGCTGTGTGTGGGCACTGCGTTTCCCATCTTTCTCGGGCCCACCCTCTCCATGCTGTCCTTGGTTCCGTGGCTGGGCTTAGGGCTGGGACTGGGGCAGGAGGTGTCGGCCCACCAGCAGCCTTGAAGCCTCTGTGCTCCCTGCCAGCAGCCAGCCTGACTCCCTCTCTCTGCAACGCAGGCCACAGGACTCCAGCAAGCCTCAGGAAGAGGGCCCGGCCAGGGTGGGCAGCACGAGGGGTGAGCCAACACCCACCCCTCCTGGATTTTTTCACCCCTTGCCCCTGCTTCCTCTCTGTTCCCTGTCTCTTGGTTTACCACTTATTTTCAGAGCTGGAAGGAAGCATGGAAGGACATCTTCCTTCCTCTCCCTCCCTATCAGAGGAGGGCACCATGACCTCCCTTCCCATCCTCCGAACCCACAGCCCCTGTCCTGGATTCTGACCCCAGAAGGTCTGGGGAGAAGGGCTCACCAGGAAGTCAGCGCTGGGGTCCTTTTGAGGTGTTGGTCCCTCGTGGGTGGCAGCTGCCCCTCGCCTGTTATAGGAACAGAACTTTGCGTCGCTGGCCCCTCATTTTACACACAAGGGAGCTTGAGGCTGGAGAGGCTCTGCCGGTCACCTAGTCAGGAGTGACACAGCGAGCACAGGGACACAGCTCCCCTGACCCCCACGCCAGGGCTCTTTTTTGGGAGCCAGAACACTCACAGCTGGCAGCTTCCCGGTCCCGAAAGAACTGATGTTCCTGCTTTGGGTCTTTTGTGACACCCACCCTTTCCCCATTTCCTTTTTCCACTTAGGCCTCAGGGGCCACCGAAAGCTACAGCCCCCACCGTTGCCCCCTGATGGCAAAGGTGAGTTGGGACAGGACGAGGAGCAGGTCCCATGTGCTGGTGAAGGAGCTGGGCTGCTATGGGCCTCTTCTCTCCTAATTTGTGGACCATCTCTTGCAGGCGGTACTACTCGGGGTGGGCAACCCAGCAGACCTCTGGTGGCGCTGGCCACACGCAGCAAAGCTCGGGGGACAGAGAGGCTGACTGGCAGGGCCCGCAGGTAACATGTGGCAGGGAGCTAAATCGAGGGAGGCATCTGGGCTCCCTAATTTCCTGGCCCTCCCCTGTTCCTGGGAGGTCAGGCCCAGCACTGGCCCAGGTGCCTGCTCCAGCCCCCGGGGCCTCTGCCTTTTGGCTGACTGCTGCCTTGTGGCAGGTTAATGAGATGCGGGGAGAGGCCATCAGCAAAGGCAGCAGCAGCAAGAGCCTGGTGTCCAGGGAGGCTGGTGGTAATTACAGCAGTTACCTTCCCCTGGGAAGTCAGGCGCGCCTTTCCCAGGCAGTGCAGGCCGGGACACGCACGGAGTCCCCACAGAACTCAAGGTGCTGCAGGCTTGGCCATAAACAGCAGTTGGGGACCTGCAACGGGGCCACGGTGGGCGGTGTTCAGAGGAAGTGTCTGGGTTTGGGGAGGAAGGTTGGGCTGGAAGGGAAGCATCCTGGAGCCTCGTCCTGGCTCTGAGGTTCCTCTGAGACCCTTGGGCTCTCGCTTCTCCCTGGAGGACATGGGCTGCTGACTACGGAGCAGGTGACGTGAAGTGGGATGGGTAGTAGTGGGGCCTGCCATGTTCTGTGTTTCTGCAGGTGGGAAATGAAGGGAGGCAAGGAGGAGCTGGAGAGCCAGGAGGTGGGTACTTGGGCATAGGATGGGGCGGGCTAGGGACATAAGCCCTGAATTCACCAACCAGCAGAGCCAACCTCCTGTTGTCAGGGAAGCCCAAGCACCAGAAGGACTCCAAATGAGAAGGAACATGCGCAGACTCCGAGCAGGATGGAGCCGGGCGGACCCATGAGTGTCCCAGCCACCAGCCCAGCTCCAGCATCAGCGTCGCCAGAGGAGCCAAAAGAGGAGTCAGGAGCTTCGACAGCCAGTCCTGAGCCTGGCTCTCCACAAAACACGGACTTGCTTCCCCTCGACCTCTCTCTAGGAGGTGCCAGTAGCCCTGGGCCTGGGGAGGGCACGTGTGTGCTCAGTCCAAGGCCTGGGACCCAGGAGAGCCCTGTGTCCTGGCTGGAGGGTCACGAGCAGCCCCTGGGGGGGACCGAGCCCCAGGCTGAGCCAGAAGCCCAGACTTGTTCTGGGCCCCCAAAAGAGGCAGGGCCCCTGGAACCCAGAGAAGACAGGCCTGGCAAGGCTGGGGCCCAGCAGGTCCTGGCACCTCGAAGCAGACCCCCCAGAGGAGGCAGCCAAAGGGCGAGGGGCGCAGGAGGTATGAGGAGCAGGACAGGGGGTCCTGCCCCTGCCAGAAGATGCTGAGCAAAGCTCTCGGGAGCAGGGGGCCGGGCTGGGGAGGGGAGGAGGGAAGACACCGTCAAGAGTCTTTGAGCTCTGGGCGTGCGGTGGCTGGCGGCTGTGGCAGCCTGGGTGAGCAGTTTGGCAGACTCTCCGGTGGAGTGACACTGTGAAGGCAAGGAGCCAACCCCTGCACCTCACGGGCACCCCCCTGTGCACGTGTGTGCTCTCACCTGCAGGTAGGGCCCCTGGTGTATCCCCACGCCACACCTGGTCTGTGAGGCTGGCAAGCCCTGTCCCAAGCCTACTGCTGCCCAGGCCACAAGCTCCCTGACCATGGCGAGAGGAAAAGGCTTGGAAGCACTCAGCACCTGGCTCTCCTGGCTTCCATCACCCCCAGGGCCTGGCCTCCCTCTCTGGCTGCCGGCTCCTGGCTCCTCAGGTACAGGCAGCCTCAGCAGCTGGCATGGCCAGCCCAGGCTCGGGCCCTTTCCTACACCCCTGCCTTGCACCCAGGTGAATCACAGTCCAAGACTCACAGGATGGCCAACCTGGGGATCTCACAAGCAGCTGGCAGCCTCCTGCCTTTCCCTGGGCCTCAGCCTCCTGGAAGAGGAGGCTGAGGCCCAGAGAAAGGGAGGCCACAGCCAGCAGGGACAGAGCTGGGGACAGAAGAGCAGAGCTCAGGTCTCCTCTGTGAAAGGAAGGGTCTCTGGAAAGTCTCTGAAATGGGGCGGGGGTGTGGAGTAAGGAGGGGCCAGCTTCCTCTCCCCACAGCAGGCGCGGGAGCCCACCGTCAGGGATCTCCTCCCCCACCCCCAGGTCAGACATGGGTGCGCCCTGAGCGGGGGCAGAGGGAGCCTGCCACCCAGGGTCGTTTCCTGCCATCTCCAGCTTCCTCTTCCCACCGCCTCCCTGCACTGTGTCACGCCAGAGCAAGGTCTCAGGCAGTGACCCAAGAGGCAGAGAAACAGCGACTCCAGCTAAGTACGACACCAGGACTTGTCTTTCCTACTTAGTCTCCGTTCCCGTCCCTCCCCTGAGGCCCACGTCTCCGCACAAGCTGTGGCTTCTTCTCAATTCAACAAACATTTCCTGAGCACCTACTACCAGCAATGCAGCCGGTGGGCGATGGTGACTTTGCCAGCAAGAGGGAGGGAAGAAACCCCTGCATCCAGCAGACCCAGGCTGCGCAGCAGGAGCTGTTCTTGGCTGCAGGTGCCCGACAGGGACTGGGGATGGTAGTAGGAGCCCAGAGGGAACCATCCCACCGCTGCTCGCAAAGGCAGGCGCGTCTCCCTTTCTCATCATGTGTACCCTTTGCCCCCAAGCCCCTGCTTGGATCTCCCCACGTGGCTCTGCCACGGTTGTTCCTCTCTGCTGAGGGTCCTGGGCCTCACCAGCCTCTCTGGGTTCTCCAGGGAGTGTCCAGATCATCCCCAGCATCTCTCCAGTGTCAGTGAGGCCTAAACTGTGGCTCAACTGTGTGAGGGCTGGGCTTCCTCACTGGCTCTTGCTCCGCTCTCCACCCCCTCTATTGAGGAAGCATGAGGAGGGGGTGTCTTTTTGGCAGATCAGATTGTTTAGAAAAGTGCCTCTCACACATTAAGGTGCAGAGTAATGCAGATTCTAACCAGGGAGGTCTGGGTTGGGCCTGGGAGCTTGCATTTCTACTAGGCTCCAAGTGCCGCCTCTGCTGCTGCTTCCTGGACCACACTGTGAGAGTAAGGGTTTGGACTAGAGTGTATGGAGGGCTAGGGGCAAAGACAGACTCTAGACTCTAAGGGCTGGCTGCTGGCTCTGTAGGGGATGGGGGCAGGCTGCCGCTGCCCGGTGGGAACTTCCTGGCCTCAGAGTTGGGTGGGACGCTGATGCATTGGGTAGATGCTTGAGAGTGGGTGGTGTCAACTTCCTGTAGTGGGGAGTGAGAAAGCTGGTTGGGAACGGGATGAGGTGAATGGGGTTGGAAGAGGTGAGGACTGATCAGAGGAATTCTGGAAAGGCTTGGGAGCATTCTGTGCATATGGGAAGAAGACCCCTGTGAGATATGAAAAGGCAAGGGTGAAAGATTCCAAGCTCAAGTTTTCCTTTTGCCTTCCAGTCACACGTGCGTGGCTTTGGAATATGGCACTGGCTCTGGAACTCACGACTCCCAAAGGATGGAGCTGGGGTAGAGCAGGTTCGGGCAGCCTCAAATTCAGATGTCTCCCAAATAATTGTGATCCAGAATTTGAATTCTAAGATTCACAAACTTCCCCCAGCCCCCAGTGCCCCCAACTGTACAGATGTGCCTTCATTAAAGGGTCTGTGCCAAGGCATGTTTGACTATGGGATGGGGATGTAGAACTTGGGCAGAGCTCTGGTTGAGGCCTCACAGCAAGATCTAAGCAGGAGAGGAAGCTGGACAAAAGGGCTATGGAGAAATAGGGCTTCTCTCCCTTCTGGATGTTAGGAGAAAGGGATGTCACGGGAATGAGTCACTAGGGCTTGGAGAGAATGGAGTCTGGCACAGGACGTCTTCGTTGCAGGAGGACTGTAGTGCAAAGCAAGTATCACCGAACTCTTCTCAAAAAAGGGGAGCCCTTCTTCAGGAGCAATGAACCAGCAGCTCTTGTGGCCACCCCTCCTGCTCTAGGATGGAACCAGCTAAGGAGCAGGAGGGAAGGGTAGACATCCCTCCACAAAGCTTGGGGCCATGGAAGGCTGCTCTGTTTCCTTCTGGCTCCTTTGGTTAAAGGCCTGGCTGGGAGCCTTCTTCTTGGATTCCCTTCTCCTCTCCAACCAACAGACAAGACTGCTCCTCAAAGGTGGGAAGTTCTTCATGGGACACGGCTTCAGGAGCCCAGGCACAGAGCTGGAGGAACTGACAAGGGAGAGTGCAGTGGGTAGTAGGGAGCCAGCAGGGAGATGACAGCTTTACCCAAGGCCTCAAAACAAGGAGGGCAGAAGAGGTGGAAAGCATCTCTGTCCTGGCCCATATCACCTTACAGAGGGGAGCAGCAGACCATATTGTAAGGGAGGTATTTTGGGGATGATAGGCAGCACGGTTGAGTGGAACAAACATGGGCCTTGGAATCTGAGAGACTGAATCTGAATCCTAGGTCTGCCACCTGCTAGCTGGATGACTCTGGTCAATTTTAACGTCTAAAAGCCTCAGTTTTCTTGCCTGCAAAATGGAGCTAGCAATACCTATGATGAAGGGTTGTTAAGAAAATTAAAGATGAGAATATGCAAAATATACCTGGCACACCGTAGGCACTCTATTCACAGTAGCACACAGAAGGCACTCAGTAAATATTTGTCGAATAAATAAAGTAGCTATTTGTTGTGCTCTCTGTCTACTTGGTTTTCTATCTTTTCCA
The DNA here is from genome assembly GCF_965194825.1 of Balaenoptera physalus. Lineage (NCBI taxonomy): Eukaryota > Metazoa > Chordata > Mammalia > Artiodactyla > Balaenopteridae > Balaenoptera > Balaenoptera physalus. Next base: position 84,142,576 of record NC_138883.1, on the reverse strand, counting down.
CTGTCTTCTCTTTTAGTCTCATGGTCACTGGAGTCAATACACTCTCAGGGAAACAGGGATGGGTTGTAAATGTTACCCTGCCTTCTAGGACAGTGAGCTGCTTTTAATCCCCCGGGGTAGTCTGGCTGAGTTAAAAGCATCATGAAGTGACTCTGCTCTTACAGGGAATGTTCTTTGCCCTCACCCACCCCCTGGATCACAAGGATATCCTAAGCATTTCCCCCGGACTTTGCACACTGCCTCTTGCAGCTCAGAGTGTTTCCTCTTTTCTTCTGTTTACATCATAGCAATCTCAGGAACTCACTCCCCAGAAACAAACTCCTTTGTGGAGTTGGCTCCATGCCTCCCAAAGTTTTATCACCCAAAGGAGCAGCATGCCAGTATTTTCTTATAATCAAGAGATGGGTAATTGGGGATCCCTGGAAGCAGGGGATCCCCAGCTATCTAACAAGTCCCACGTTTGGAAGGTTTGACCACCAGTCAGCTCCAGCCCCAAACCCTAGCCTCAGGGACAGGAATAACAGGAAAAGATGGCACTGGCCCCTGAAAAGAAAAAAGGAAATGGCAAAAATCCCACTTTGGCCATATCTTCTTATTTGGGGGACTAAATCGGGGGGGTCAAGGGAATAGGAGAAACTAAAGGCACCGTTTCACTTCTGCCTCTTAAGTCATTTATCAGTGTCCACAGACCCCGCAAGCATCTCTTCCTGAGTGAGGGATATCAGGGCTTACGAGGAAGAGCTGACACAGGGTGACCACAGCCCCACGGAGGGGGAGAAGGCGAGGCTGGGGAAGGCAATGAGAGAAGCCGCGTAAGGCACAGACGAAGGCTGCTTTCTCTCAGCAAGTCTGCCGGCCTGCGTCACGGCCTCTCATTAAGCATCCACTTGACGCCGGGGAAGTGAAATAGCACAGACCTGGCACCAGAAAGGACAAATGTGGCACCCACTGCTCCTTTTAAGGACCGGCTGGAGGAGCTGCAGGCCCCAAGGCAGGAGGTGAGGCAAACACATCAGTACCTTTGTGGGAGGGGGAGGGAGGACTCTTTCAGGCCTGCCTCCTTCTTAACAAGCTCTCCAGGGCAAGCTCTCCTGCAACCTTCAAGAATAACCAACAATGAAGGCTTTTTCCCTTTTAAAACTCTAGGGACACAGTGTTTCCTCTTCCCTCAGCAGGGCAGCAGGCTTCAACCAAGAAAGAGGGTCAAAAGTCACCTTTGGATAACCATCTGTTCAAACAGTAATACCCTAACCCCAAGTTACTGAATCAGAGGGAAAGTCTGGGCCAGTGCTTCTCACATTTTAGCGTGCGTCCGAAACACCCGGAAGGCTAGTTAACACAGCGCGGAGCTCCTCCTCCTGAATTTCTCATTCAGTCGGTATGGGATGGGGCCTAAGACATGGCGTTGCTAACAAGTTCCCAGGTGATGCTGATGCTGGTGGTCTGGGCACTGGTGTAATGTTTACTCCCTGCCCCTTCACATTTATTTCCATGCATCATTTTTGCCCAAAGGGACAGTCCCTCCCTTGAAAATATATTAATTACCTCATGTGAATATACTGTACTTTTATTCCCAAGATCTTGAAGCCCTGTTACACCTATTAGCTCCATTTGCTCTCACGAATTCTCAGTTGGTTAGGAGTAAAGAGGGAGGTCAAGGGCGATAACCAATGCCACCGCTGAGTCTGTAGGCTGCCTGTCTTCCAGTTCAGGGGTCCCTCCCAAGAGCACACTGCCTGCCCAACCCAGATCCTCGTGACATGTGAGCTGCCTGCAGCTCAGAGACTGGCTGCTGTGACTCAGCACTGCCCACTAGCAGGGAGCTGAAGGGACAGGTGGCCTCCAGCACAGGCCGGGGGAGACCTCAACTCATCCTCTGAGCATGGAGGTAGCAGACAGAGGTAGAGGTAAAAGGAAATCCTTGGTAACCAGCAACTGCTTTTTTGGACAAGTTGGTTTGGGGACTTTTGAGGCTCACTTCGCGCACTGTAGGCGATAAATAAATAGTTCTTGAAATAATGGTAGTGGTTTATGGAAAATGTTCTAAGGAAAGTTAGAATCTTACTGCTGATTAACTGATGACCTATTGTAAAAACAGATTACTGAAGTTAAGGAAACAGGGAAGTAACAAGGGTAGATTCTTGTTGGTAAGCCATTTAGACTGGGCTTGTGTGGGTATCATTTCTTTCCCCCACTGCGCTGAGGAAGTGTTTCTCTGAAGTTTCTGGCATAAGAAGTATTTTTAGCATTGGCCCTGGAGTCATCGTGGTGTCACTGTCATGATCTACTTGTGTATCCACAGCCGAGAATCTTGGTTCAGGGGAGTGAATTGCTAGCTCACAGCTGCACTGGGGCACAGGGAAGCTGGTTTGGCTCCCGCGCTCCTTACTGACCAGGTGGCTCAAGTACACTGTGTGCCACTGGGAGCCATGGCTGTTTCTGCGCTTAGGACAGACAGCCTGGTAGAGTCTGGGAGTGTGGTTAAAAAAAAGATTTCGTCTTTGTATTTTTAAATTAGCTACTGGAGGGAACAAAGAGCGTAACACAGGTTTTCTGGCAGCAGAAACCTACATGTTATGTCAGCAAGTAAAACAGATGCGACCAAAAAACTGTTGATAGAGCAGATATTTTTATAGCTCAAGATTGGCCACAGGGCCAGGACAAAGGAGACAATGAATGGGTTACATATTCTCTGTTGCCTCCTTGAAGCACCACATGGAATACAGCTGTGGACTCCTGGCGCCTGGCAAGAACAGGCAGGCCAAGCCCAAGCCCCTCAACCTGGCAGTGAAGAAACCGCGGCCAGAACGGCCAGTGCAGCTGTGAGCTAGCAATTCACTCCCCTGAACCAAGATTCTCGGCTGTGGATACGCGAGTGGATCACGACAGTGACACCACGATGACTCCAGGGCCAATGCTATCCAATGCGGTGATCAACCAGGTGGTCAACAGGGCCAGGCACTGAGCTTAGTGCTGGTCCTCTGAAACGAGCAAGGCCACTGTGGTCCCTCCCTCCACCGAGGGAGACGACAAAATGTACAGCTGTGGCCCTTTTGTTACTGCACTGCAATTCCAGAAATACCACCATTCTCTGCAGACAGGAAGGGGAGGGCAATTATTATCCCTTTTAAATAGCTGTGGTAGTCCTAAAGCTCGGGACCTGACCTTTCAGTTCCCCTTAAAGAAACATGTAGAAACAAGTAGATGCTCTCCACTCAGCATTTCAAAACAGGATATAAATACTCAACGAAAGAACACACTATCTTAGGATTCCCTAGTGAAAACCAAAAAACAAGGTAGACAGAAAAAATTCCAAAGCTGTGGTCTCATATGTGTAGGAATCTCGAGCTGTTAGGAAGAAAAATGTTTCTTATGCCGGAAACTTCAGAGAAACACTTCCTCAGCACAGTGGGGGAAAGAAATGATACCCACACAAGCCCAGTCTAAATGGCTTAGCAAACTCCTCACCCCTCACCCTCCAGAACTACACTCTCGAAAGATTATTTCATCAAATGCAGGCTGTCGAGAAATAAACGCACACGGTCACTTCTAACATAAGCAAACACCTAGAAATGATCCAGGTAGTCCCAGTGCAAAGCAGTTAAAGGAAAATAATCCCCCTTTGCCCAGACCTCTCCTTCCCGGCTCAAAACCTGACGGACAATTTTGCAGCTAATTTCTAACCCTTGAAAATAAAGCTATTCCAACTGCTGCTCCCTGCCACCAGGCCCTGTTCTGGCGGAACAGTGACCTTCGCATTGGCCAGCAGGCTCCTGCTGCACACACTGCTGTATGTGCCCAACGTGTGAAGCCGTGTGCAACTGCAGGAGCCACATGTCCCCGTCTACAGAAAGGAGGGGCTGGCTTGAAGAACTTTGGAAACTCACTCCCCTTCTGTTCTGCCTTACCAAGCCCTCTCACAGAAAGCCATTGTGTGGGCTCAAGAGGGAAATAAAAGAAGGGTGGACTTTTTCCATGCTCCCCTGCGGACCACAAGGTGATGTAAAAGCACAGCAGCCACCCCCCAACAGCTCCGGAGAAGTACAGGCCTCAGGGGGCCCCACCGACACTGGCATCTCACTCGGTTTCGCACTGGGCAACATTGTCTAATAATGAGCTGAGCTCAATTGCTTGCTGTGTATTTTGCAGCACAACTAATCCCTTATATTTGTGCTTTCCACCCACATGTCTTTTATTGTTTGCTCTAGGGAAGAAAAAGCCTCACCTCTGAAGCAACCTACACCTTCTCTCTGCCCTGTGGCTCTCTCACCTCCTCCACTGTAGACAAAGCTCTGTCCAACCACTGCAGACACATCCATTCGTCTCCCCCAGTATTAGCACTTCTTGAGCTTTCTAGGGGCCAGTGGTTTAAAGGTGAGAACAGTGATGTTATCAGGCGGCTGATCCTCACCTCAGCTCAGCTCTCAGCCAGCTCAATGTTTATAATAATTCTTAATCTGCGTGCTTACTGGTCCCTTAGCTTCCTCAGCTGGGCAGCTGCTCAGAGTCCTTTAAAAGCAGAACTTTTTTCCAACCATTTTAGGGTTGGCAAAAGGTAGCTGAGCTAGATATCACTGTTCTTCCAACCCCGTGACTGCTTCCCGACTAAGATGGATTCCTGCCACCCTTCAATTTGGTCAAACCATCAGGCACAGAGAACATTAGAGCAATTGCTTTTTCCTCCTACACCTATTCATTACCACCCGTCCACCACACCTTAGACCATTGCCTCTTCCAACCTCTACTCCTTCCCCAAAAAGCATGAAAAGAGAAATGATCAACTTACACAGGCTGACGTAGAGTTCTTAGAATGTATTTTTGTTCACCTGAAAAATAAAACTTTTAAAAAATATACAGGACTTTTTGAGTACAGGTATATCTTAAATGGCTGAATTATAAATAATGTCTCTGGTCACGCTCACAGCTAGAGCTGGAGCTAATGTCCCAATTCCAGTGAAGGCGTTAGAGAGTCAGGAGACCAGCAGCTGGACCCACGAGTGGTTTCTCTAGACTCTGATCCATCCCAAAGTGGATTAAACAGTCCAGAATGCAGGGGTCAGGATGGGGACAGGGGATTAGACTCCCAGATGTTCTCTTGCAAGTTCAAAGGATTCTTGGAATAAGAGATTGATTTACAAATTATTAAAATATAGGACTAAAAATTCACACAGTAAATATAAATTACAGACTATTATTTAAGTTATAAAGTGGCATTTTATGTTTCTTCCCCCAGGCCCTCACTAAAAATTTAAAAAGGCCTCAGGGCTTCCTAATGACCGAAGTGCTCAGAAATCTCCTTCAACCAAGACACCTTGGGGGTGCTACCAGCCTGCCCCTAGGCTATGACAGCTCAGCTGCTATTATCTTGCCCACACCAGGACATGGCTTAAAGCAAGGCTGTTGTCCTGTAAACTTGGATCAGAGCTAACTGGAGTGTAAGCCAGAAAACTGGAGAGACAAATTGTTTCAGGACTCAGGTGGATAAGTTGTTGTTGTTGTCATTGTTTTAAAGTGCCTCATTTCCCAAAAAGGAAACACGAAGGGGTTTGATATCTTGTCACTACCCACACTCAACTGCCTAAAAGCAAGTGGCGGAAGGAAACGGAATTCAAATTGAGGATGTATAATTCTTGCTGACCCAGAGCTAGCTCTACATATGTCATTTCACTCGATGTTTCTCATCTCAATAAAAGTATAGGCTGCATATAAGTAGAGCTTATCAGGAGAGGTAAAGACAAGCCAATTTAACCTTCCTACGGCTGGTCTATTATCTGGCTATCCAAACACAATCCTGAGGTTGAAGCCCACCTTTCGGCCTTTTGCGTTCCACAGTACAACTCATAACCAGAGGGTGTGCTCAAAGCTCTGGTTTCACAACAGATTTCGTCCTAATCACAGGGCTACACTGTCACTACAGGCTCAGGGAAGAGGGAAGGTGAAGGTGATTACTGGAACAAGACCAGATCTTGAAGAGCAGGAAAAAAAAAAAGATAAAACACTTGTGAGCCACTCTACTTACAAAAGCTTGCTCTTCCTAAAAGAACTCTGTGAGAAGGCCAAGGGGTGAAGCACAGAGGCATTGCTTTTTCTCTTCCTTCTTCCCTGGCCCATATCCAGATACTTAGGGCTGCAACAGAAAGCCTCTTAGGTGGCGGCACTAAGATGGGAAGAGGAGAGCAGGGGATCAGTACATTCCCCACCCTCCCTGAACTGCTTTTACTTCTCCAAAGGTTTTCGACTGTCCTTTCAACAAGTTTAAGAATGATTATACTTTTGTCCTGTCTAACCCTAACGTGTCATAAATCTATCTTTCTGAACTAGGAGGGGGAAAAGGGGAAAGAGCGGGTAATGAAAAAAGTGTTTGTGCCCTTCTGGCTAGCTGCACTTTGGGGGCCAGCAAATAGCCCTTGCTTAGCCCCATCCATCAGTCAGTAGCTACCCAGGGTGTGGGAGAATACATGTAGTTCTATGTCATTATAGCTTCTAGTGCATATGTCAACAACTATATACAGGGATCTATAAATTAAATGCATCTGTGGCCACTGCAACTAGGTTGACGTACCTGAGCTCCACTACTTTTGGTGCCCTCCTCCTTGCGAGAGCTTCGGCTTATTAAAGAAGAGCCCCTACAGCTCCCTCCTTCCCCTGAGTCTTGGGGGAAAGCCCGAGTCACCCCTCCCCGTAAGATACCGAAGAGCTAGCGGCGCAGAAGGGTTCGGTGCTGGGATCTCCCCACCCCTCCCCCCATCCCCCTTATGGCTCAGGGCCCTGGCGCAGCACGGTCCTAGGAAGACAAAACCCCGAACCCCCGGAGAATCGTGGTTCCTTGGCTGAAGATCCGACTTCAGGCCCCTCGCCCCTGCGGCGAGCGCGCGATCGTCGGGGGAAGGGAGGCGTTCACTCCCGTGGGGGTCACTACCGCGGGCTCCCCGCCCGGTCCTGCTGCAAAGTCCTGCCTCCGGGCTTGGGGAGGATGGTTTCCGGCCACCCCTGGCACGGAGGGGTTCAACGACTCCCGGGCGCCGCCGCCGCTTCCTTCTCGTCCTCCTCGGCCCCCTGCGGCTGCTCCAGCGGCCCGGACAGGGGGCTGTCGGCAGAAGGCTCAGGAGACACGGGCCGCGCCGCCTGCAGCGGGGGCGCGGCGCGCGGCGCCTCGCGGCGGGACGACCCCGTGGTGTTGGGCCCCGCCGCAGCCGCCGCCCCTGAAGTCCCGGACGGGCCGGTGGCGTTGGAGCCGCCGGGGGGCGGGCCGACGGCTCCTCCCGAGGTCCCGGCGCCCACCGGCTGCCAGATGAGGCTGTAGTAGACGGCGAGCACGATGGCGGCCAGCGACACGGAGAGCACGTAAGCGAACACGGTGGCGAGTCGGACCCACTTCTTGTTGGTCTTGGCCGCCATCTTCGCCTTCTTGTCCCCGGTGTAGGTGGCCGGCTTGCCCCGCTCGGCCGGGGCCGCGTCGCGCTCCTTCATGGGAGGGCCCCGGCCTTTGCCCCGGTGCTCCACGGCCCCGGCTGGAGGGGGCCTGGCGGCCTGCAAGGACTGGGCAAGGGGCGGCCCGGTGCCCTCGGTTCCCGGCCACTCGGCTCTCCGCCGCCGCTCCTCACGCCGCCAGCCCGCAGCCCGCCACCGCGTCGCTGCAGCCGCCGCCGGGGCCTGGACCAGTCACCGCCGCCAGCGCCGCCGCCGCCGCCGGCCCGTCAGCTGCTTCCCCGCCGCCGCCACAGCCACAGCCGCCACAGTCGCCCGGCTCCGAGTCCCCATCCGCCGCCGCCGCCGCCTGCCCGGCCGCCGGCCGCCCGGTCTCCAGTGGCCGCGCGGACAGCGCTCTCCTCTCCCGCCCGGCTCCCCCGCCTCTCGCGCCGGCAACAAGGGGCGGGAGAGGGCGCTGCTGGGGGCTGCCTCTTAAAAGGGCGACGGCGGGGTCCGGAAGTGCCGCGCGGGGAGGCGGGCTGCAGGCGGGCGCCGAAAGCCCCACCGGGACGCCCCGTTAAGAGAGAGTTAACGGAGGCTGGCTCTTAAAAGGGCAACGTCGCCGCAGCCCGTTACGGGCTGGCGCGGCGAGGGTGGGAGCCCGGGGCGCTTCTTTAAAAGGGGAACGGCGTCCTTTGGGGCGGAGTGGTGAACTGGAATGGGGGCGGGGAGGGGCGGGGAGGGGCGGTCGGAGCCCAGAGCTGTCAACTCTGGCGCCTCCCCTCTGTGTCCAGACTGTCCGAAGTGACAGGTGGTATAGCAGCAACGGCTTCCGCTCCCTGGTCCCAGGCCTCAGTTTACCCCCAGAAGTGGGGGTGATTTCACGTTGGTGCTCTCGATTCGCGCCCCGTTCCACGTACCCGCCGGGCGGGGCTTTCAGACCCCTTTACACCTAGCGAGCCTGGACTATGTCGTCTGGCGTAGGCAGCCAGGGAAGCTGGAGCGTGCACTGTGGTTACAGCTGGTCGCGCCCTTTCCCAGCCCTCACCCCCGACACGCCGCCGGATCCCGCCTGGGCTTCAGGGCTCTCCCGATTCTCTGTCCTCGGAGATCCCCGAGTCGGCTGCCCAGACCTTCCAGAGCTTTCGGGACAGTACAAGTGCGGAGCTGTTTCTCCTCCCACTTTAGTCCTGAAGTTTGCAACAGGTCCCAGGTCCCGCTTTGGGGGGATTCCGACTCCCGGGTTTGGGCTTGATTCATGGACTCAAGAGGCTGCCCTGAACCGGTGGAGCGGCTTACAGGGCTTTTCCCTTCTCTGATCCTCTCCGGGTCTCAGAGCCCGGGCGGCTGTTCCCCTGCCATCCTTCCTAAGTGAGGCTTGTCATCCCTTGTTTAGGTGCTGACGAACCCCTCCAAGCTCGGACTCTCAGTAGCCGCTTACCCTGTGCCTTCCCCCTCCTTCAGCCCTCCTCTCTTTTGGCTTCTCTTCTCCCCATTCCCTGTCTATGAGGTTTTCTAGAATTTCTGGTTCTCTCCTCCTTGAGTTCTACTTCCTGTGTTCCCACAGCTGGGTGTGTGGACCGCCTGGGTATCACAGTGGGTGTGGGAGACGGCCTTGGGGGGGTGGGGCGCGGGGTGGGGAGAGGACTGCGGTCGGTCCTAATTGGGTTCTGTGGGCGAACCACCTCTCCTGACTCCTGGCTTCAGACTCTGTGGGGCTGGACCGTCTCTGCCTTTTCCATTTCCCCTCCTTCTCTACAGGAACCCTTAGCTTCCAGACACTGTGCCCCCTGATGAAGAAGCCGCACCCCACCACTGCTGCCCTGCCTCCCCCACTGCAGAGAAGTCAAGTGGCTACCAGAGCTCAGTGTGCTGATCAGGGCTGGAACTCCAGGCCCATAGCCCAGCCCCTGACTCCTGAAGCTCAGGTGGGAGTCTGCCACTAGCAATGGCCAACTGGATGCTTATTTCCAAGAACAGGCTGCCTTTTTACTTTCTGAGAGATTTTAAGGACATTGAAAGTTTGGAGTGCTTATTGCCTTCTGCAGGCTGATGGGGAAAAGACAACCACTCCTTCCCCATCCTGCTGCCAGGGTGGCCAGAGCCCGTCTAGCAGGGCGACCTGTTAAGTCAAAAATCCCTGAATTGCCTCTGGATGTTGAACTCTCTCTCTACCTTACTCTCTGGCCTTCCTGGCAGGACCGATCATACCAGCTGTACCAAGGTGAATTATTCTTAAAAGATTCCAGGTGAGGCCAACCCAAAGCCTCCTTCCATATGCTTCCTTGAATGCACTCTGAATTTCTTCTGTTGCAAATTAAACTTCTTTCTTCTTGCTTGGCTCCCAGCGGAGTAGCAAAACAGCCTGTCACTTTTTTCTACACTGAAGAATAGATATACTTGAAGCCCCTATTCAATTCCTCTCACCCTATTCTTCTCCAAACTAAACAGTGCCAGATTCTTTAACCTGTCATCAATAAGCCGTATTTATTATCTGGATTTACATAGTGTCTTTTGCCCTAGGAACTCAAAATGCTTTCAGGTATAATTGAGGCTCATCTCCCTGGTGCCTGAGCCATTAAGAAACCGTTAGTGTATTCCTGTTGCAGGCAACTAAACGGCCCCCTGGTGGCCTGAAAGTGAATATGCTTCTCTAAGTGCCTCTCCTGGACTAAGGGTAGGCAGAGTCAGAACAGAGAATCAAGGCAGCTTGGGGATAGAATGGGCCCAAAAGGTCCTCTTTTGTAAATACCCTCATGGACCCTAGAACCTTTCCCACAGCATCCCTATGGAGCGCTCTCCAGCGTTAGCTAAAAGACCCTCCATGTTGGTGTACGTTATTGTCTGCTCCCTAAGGCAGCCCTTTCAGGCTTCGGAAAGTTCTGACCAATTGTAACAGCAGCAGTTCTGACCAATTGTAACAGCAGCAGTTCTGACCAATTGTAACAGCATCCACACCTTTATTATGTGCTAGGCACCATGCTAAGCACTTACATTCCTTGTCTCACAACAATCTATCAGGTAGTTACTATTTATCTTCATTTTAGAGATGAAGAAATTGCCTCAAAATTGTTCAGTAACTTGCCCAAGGTCACATAGCTAGATAGAATTCAAACCTGAGTCTTTCTGACTCTAGAGCACTAGATACTGATCCCTGTTCTACTCTGTCTCACTGGCAGAGCTGAACTTTGTCTCTGTAGTGGATATTGGGAGTACCACGCACATCACCCTCAGGATGGAGGCTCTCATTCCTCCAGCTGCTAGGAATGTTGGCTACTGATGGCTCACAGCTGCCACTGTCCCTGGGAATTGCCCTGAGGCACCAAAGGAAGCTGTATCTCTCTCTTGGCCTACAAGACCAATAAATAGGGCCAAGTTGCAACAAAACCCAGCCAGAGATGTGCAGGGTTCCTGTTAGGGAAGAGGAGGGCTCTATCCCCAAGGAGCTGCAGAAGTAGCCAGTATGTACTGGCAGGAGCCAGGAGAGGATGTATCGGCTGGATCGAGGGGGAGGTGAATACTAAGTTGAATGAGGGGGAGTTTATTGATATGGGAACACTCTCCCATGAAACAGGATTTAACATCCTGACAAGGATCCTGGGAGACAGGCTCACCAAGTGAAATGGAAATGCCAGAAGTACCATGGCGGAAGATGGAAGAAGGGTTCAAAAAGCTCAGAGAAGTGGGCATGCTCTAGTGGGTATTCTATGTAAGATCAGAAACCCACTTAAGTTCTGCAGGAGGGCCCAGAGGATACTCTGGTTATCAAAGCAAAGAGGAGTGCACTGGTGAGAAGCTGAGTTTTGGCTGTCCTACTCAGGCCCGGGCTGACAGCAAGAGGCCAAAACAGAACTGGCTCCCTAATAGCAATGGGGATGTTAGGACTGTGAAATGATAGAAACCAGAGATTGGCACACTATTGTAATAAGCAGCAAGTCGCAGTGGCAGTGGGGGGGTCCTGACAATAGAGCTATGCAGATGGTTAAAACGTCGTAGCATCTCTGGGGCAAATTAGTGCGAAGAGTGCCTTTTTTTCACATTTTTGCAAGTCACTTAAATGTGGCTTTATAGACAACAGCTGGATTCTCATATCTGCTTTGGTTGGCAATATGTTGTTTTGGTTAAAATATGTGAAGAAAATCCAGCCTCACGAATATATGTATTAACAGTTGGAAAAGAGAGGAGCATTTTAATAGACTTTTCAGCTAATTGTGGGCATTTTCCTTTGATACTACACCAAAACTCAACAAGTAGTATTTTCTTAAATGGTAGTTGTAATGTAGAATATGAAACTATGTCAGTGAACTTTTTGTACTCAATCATATTAAA
>NC_138883.1:83459472-83530637 GCF_965194825.1 Balaenoptera physalus | reverse complement strand
TACACTGAACTATTCTCCATCTTTCTTAAAAACCTATAGAACTTCCTAAAACTTCATGAAAATTGATTTAGCTTGTTTTAATTAACAAGGAGAAAAACTGATTCAAAGACATTAAACAGCTTAGTAAACTCGGCTGAAGAATGAACCTGTGTTTATGAATAGCCCAACATCCAGACAAGATCCTCCCTTGCTTTTGGATTCTGTTTTGAGACCTTCGCAGTGAAGACTTTTCCTGGATTGAAAAAAAAAAAAAAAAAAAAGATAACAACAAAACAATACCCAAAGAATTGAAAAACCTAACAGCCTTTTGATCAGTCAATCAGTGAATCTGGTTTCTACTGTTAAATTTTAGCTGCTTTTAGGGCTTGGTGTGGACAGATTTTACAGGGAGGCAGACTCGGGCTTTGTGATTTCATGTTGCCTTCCTGTAGGGATGCAGTGTTTCCATTGGATGAGTCCAGAATTCTGTTACTGTCATTGACTTTACATAGTGATAACATAAAACAGCATTAAAGAAAGAAAATCCCACACCCTTGATAATAGTTGGTAGCAGAATTTTATTTTTAGAAAGCAAAATTTGGAAACAACTGTATTTATTATTTTAAAAGTTTTTAAAGTATTTTTGTAATGTGTGTTTCACTGTTATCATTACTCTACATATGAATGCTTCTATATTTTAAACAAAATATTCACTAATATTTACCTTTCCGATGAGATATTTTATTTGCACGACTATTTTTAAAGCATGTGCTCATTTTGGTGGAGTTGCTCTTGTGGTGTTTATATTTACATATTTTCATCTTCCTTATGAATGTCTTGTTTCTGACATAAGACTAAATACCAAATGCTTTTATTGTGTGGTTGTTGGAGAGCTTACAGATAGAACACACACACAAAAAGAATGTTTATTATTAAATAAATACATTTATATTTCATTTATAAAGAACAGTTTTAGTTATTTTTGTAAGCTTTTAAATATATTGCTAAGTTTTATTTATTAGTAAAACGTACTTTTAACATTTCAGTGTATTTTCTTTCTACAAGTTCTTTTTCAATGTACACAAATTACTCACCCATACCTATATAATAAATTAGAATCTGTGTGTGCCTAATGTTTGTATACATACATATAACATATATATCATATATAAATATATAATATATACTGTGTAAATAATGTTATATTGTAAAAATTCCCCTTGTCAATAATTATACTTTGTGAATACGCTTTTAAATAACTGCCTAGTACCACAGTACATTGTGTGATATACCACATTTTACCAATTCCCTTGTTGTTGAACATTTAGATGTTGTGCTATTAGAAAAAATGCTGCAGCAAACATCCCCATATATTTATCTTTGTAGCCCTCATGATTTCCTTAGGATAAATTCCTAGGAATAGAGTTACTGGATTAAAAGAGTATGAAAAAATTTTAAAGGCTCTTGATACATAATGCCAAATTCATTCATTCAATCAAAAAATATTTTCTAAGCACCAATAATACGTGGTGCTGTCAGGATACAACAATGAATAAGACAGTCTCTGCTATCAACTCACAGTCTAGTTGGGGGGCAGACATAGGTATGGTTAAGCTCAAGTCTGTGCTCTCCAGAGAGGTTGTATTAATTTACATGTCACTAACACTGTCAATATATGCAAGTAGTTTTGGATGTGTGTGTGTGTTCTTTTGAATTCGGGCATCATGGAATACTTTATAGGAAATAAAATATTTGTGTTTTGATTAGTGCATATCATGAATCACATACCTAATAATTTTTGACATTAGTGATTTAGAAAACCTAATTCATTTCAGTATCCTCATTTCTTTAACAAGGCATTCGTCTACATTTGTATTGTGTTCTCATTTCCATAGCTTTATGAGGTCTTTCCTACCTTGTTCTTCCAGTGTCTTGGTACTTTCTGCCGCTGACACTACAGAGTAGAAGACTTCACTTACACTTGGAATGGTTGATAAAGACTCATTTGCTTAAAACTATCTTACTACGATTTTGTTCTCCTTTTCAAAGGAGAAAGACCCTTATTGTATATGTGTTCTTTATAAATATGGACAAGGCATGTAAGAGTGGAACCTAAATACCTCTAGTAGAGAAAACTCATGGTAATGCTATTATATTTAATTTGCAGATTCTCCAATACCTATTAAGCACTGCCTTAATAATTCAGGACAAAAACAGCAGATTTTCCCAGTTTTCAGGACAGTAGGTTGATGGGTTGTATTCATATAACTAGTATATTAAATACCTGGCAATCAAAGGCAATTATTTGTCATCAGATTAGACTAGTGACATTAAGGAGGGGAAAACCCCCATGGTTTTAGTGTTGTCTGAGTTGGGAGTCCAAATGCGGTTTTCATGGAGCACTGAGCTGCACTCCCATGTCCAGAACACACAGTCCTTGGGAATAATTATCCTGTTCACCACTTGATAGATTTCCCACATGTGAAGGCTGCCAAGCTCCTCTGGCTTCTAATTTAGAAGCTAAAGAGATTTCCTTACAGGGCTCAACACTGATCTTTGAACAAATGTATGGCCTTCTCCATTCACTCAAAAATGGCTCCAGGTGGACACTGTACCAGGTGTGGCAAGATAAATTATGTAACTGAGCTGTTTTCCAAAACATACTTTTTCACAATAACACAGCTAATGTTTTTCTGGTCCACTGGAATTCTCCAAGACTGACTTTATGACTGCGTGTATGATCTCCGTCCTTAAATGGGTAAACAAACTATTTTTAATAAATAATGAGGGATGGTATAGCTTCTACCACTGCACACTTATAGTTTTATCCATTTGTATTTCATCTGATCTTGATGAAGTGCATACTTTTATTTAGCAAAAAAAAATAAGTGAAGTAGATTGCATATTACACCATGGAAATTCTGAAGATTTGTACTTTTAGGTTAAGTTTTTAGAGAGGTAGGGGTTTCAGTTTGATTATTATTTGGATTCCTGGTTTAATATATCCTTAAATTTTATATTTGAGTTTATATTTGATAAAAGGTATCTTGGTATTGGTAATCTCTTGGGACTTAAATTTTTCAGGCAATATTATGTTGCCAGGATAGATCTATATTTTTGCATATATCAGTAGTGCACTCTTTTTGAGGGCGGTGTAACATTCCACAGTGGGAATGTACCTACATTTTTTAATACATATTCTTGTAAATAGACTGTTGGGTTATTTCCAGACCTTTTTTTTTTTTTTTTTTTTTACTATGAAAGCCCTGGTCATGAACATTCTTGTCTATGTCATCTGCTATACATATATAAGAATTCCTCTGGTTTTTACTACTTTGGAGTGGAATTCCTGAGTCATAGGGTATCTGAATGTTCAGCTTTACAAGATAATGCAGTCATGCCTTCCAAAGTGGTTGTACCAGTTTACATTCCTACCATCAATACTTAAGAAATCTTGTTTATCCATATTCTCTGTAAACACTTGGTAGTATCAGACTTTAAAATTTTTGCTCAGTATGTGAGTTTATAATGGTCTTCATTTGCATTTCTCTGATCACTATTAAGGTTAAATATTTATTCAAATATTTATTGCCATATGTATTCCTTCTTTTGAAAAATGCCTGTCCATGTCTTTTGCCTAGTTTTAAAAATTGGATTGACTGGGCTTTTCTTCTTACTACTGGAGTTTTTAATATATTCTTGATACTAATCCTTTGGTGATTTTATAGATGGGAGATATCCTCTCCCAGTTTGTAACTTGTTTTTTTCACTTTTCCTAAGGTGACTTTTAATGGTGAGACATCCTTGATTTTAACAGAGTCAAATTTATTTATATTTTATAATGAACATTTCTCTGTCTTTTAAAGAAAACCTTTCCTTTCAAGGTCAGAAAGAACTAAAAAATATTTTCCACTAAAATTAAAAAATTTTTGCTTCTGATATTTAGTCCTGAACCGTCTGGAATTAGTTTTCATATGATGTGAAGCAGAGGTTCAGTTTTCATTTTTATCACCTAATTCACCATCTCTGTCATATATTAAAGTCATATATGTGTGTGGGACTTTTTCCTGAGCTCTCTTCTATTCCATAGGTCAATATGTTTATCCCTGCCCGGAGTCATGTTCTTTTAATTGGTTCTTAAGAAGAAGTCCTAATATTGGATAGGGCACAACTCCCCTCCTTGCTCTTCTGTTTCAGAAGTGTCTTGGCTGTTTTTGGCTTTTTGTTCTTCCATGAGAATTTTAAAATCAGCTTCTAAAGATCCATGAAGAACCTTCTTAGGATTTTTTTTTTTTTTTTTTTTTATTTATTTATTTATTTATTTTTGGCTGTGTTGGGTCTTCGTTTCTGTGCGAGGGCTTTCTCTAGTTGCGGCAAGCGGGGGCCACTCTTCATCGCGGTGCGCAGGCATCTCACTATCGCAGCCTCTCTTGTTGCAGAGCACAGGCTCCAGACGCGCAGGCTCAGTAGTTGTGGCTCACGGGCCCAGTTGCTCCGCGGCATGTGGGATCTTCCCAGACCAGGGCTCGAACCCGTGTCCCCTGCACTGGCAGGCAGACTCTCAACCACTGCGCCACCAGGGAAGCCCCCTTCTTAGGATTTTAATTAGCATTGTATTGAATCTTTAGGTCAATTTGGAGAGAATGTCATCTTTATGATATTAGGTCTTCCTAATTATGAACCTGGTATATCTCTCAATCTATTTAGGTATTGTTTAATGTCTCCCAATAAAGTTTAAAACATTCCCATGTTTGAATCTGGCATCTATTTATTCCTAGTTACTTGATATTTTTAATGCTAATTATAAATCATGTCTTCTAAATTATGTGTTTTAGTAGTTTATTGTTGGTGTACAGAAGTGTGATTAGTTTTTGTATGTTAATCTTATATCCAACCATCTTGCTAAACTCTCTTTTTGAAAAAATAATGTCATTTGTAGATTCTTTGGGGATTTCTATGTATACGTCATAGTTGACATTTTTATCTCCTCTTTTCCATTCTTTTTGCCTTTTTTCCTTGTACTGTTTAGGAACTCCATGACAATGTTGACTAGAAGTTACAATAATGGGCATTCTTTTCTTGTCCTTGATTTTAAAGGCCATGCTTTTCATGTTTTCCATTAAGTGTGATATGTATTATAGGGTTTAAAAAATTAAATCAGGTTAAGGATATTCTGTTCTCTATTTCTAATTTACTTAGAGTTTTTATCAAGAATTTACATCAAATTTTACCAAGAGCTTTTCTGAATCTATTGATATACTGGTTTTCCTCCTTTTAAACTTCTAATGTGTTAAAATTAAAAATAACTAAAACTAAACAATATGCTTTTAAGGTATACATATGATAAACTACATGTTAAAAAAACAAGTCAATGATAAGTACGTGACTTAGCAGAACAGTTAACCCAGGTGGGATGGGGAAAATCACTTGATAGATGTAAATTGTTGTTAATGTTCTAGTTCTCATGTCAGGTGGTAAGTTCATGAGAGTATAGTACATTATCTAAAACATACAAATATATTCATAAAAACACAAATGATTAAATACAAAGCAGATCATGAATGGACCATTAAGGAAAGATAAGTGTATGTGTTATGAACTAAGAATTATACTTAATACAGTTCTGTGGTTAAAATAATAAATTTACATTTCTTTATGAGACTGTTGCATTTATACCTGGGTTAGTAAGAAGAGTCTTTTAAACATGCCAATATTTTTCATTGTTATTGGTTAAGTTCCTCTTTAGAGACCTTTTGAGCAGTTTTTGGTTGTGAGACTTAATGTCATGGACTCATATGTACTTTAAGGTCTACACCTCCTAAGAGTGGTAAGTTCTATGACTATCCTGTATTCTCCATTGTTTAGTCCCCAGACTGCTCGATGATTAAATGGCCCTCATTTTAGGTTGACACTTTGTACACGATGTTCTGTAGTATATAGAGGGCCTCACTCTTTTCTTTTGGTTTCTTAGGCCACACACTTCTGTATTAAATATGCTGTGAATTTCCATCCTACCCCCATCCCATCCATCTCATCATGTGGTGCTGTTGTATGAGGTTTGTAGCTTATGGGGAGGATACTTGGAATGTATTATGGTGATTGTGAACATTTGGAATGAAACAGACCTGAATTTGAACCTTGGCTCTTCTCTTTCCAGCTGTGTGGTCTTTAGAAAATTTAATAACCTCTTTGAGCATCAGTTATCTGAAAAATTTGCATGCTGTCTTCTCCAAGGTCTTTGTGAGTGTTAAACTGCATCTATTATTATTATTATTATTGTCATATCACCATCATATATAATTAATTTTTGAATCTCTAAGTAGAGTGGATGCAGTTTCAAGCTGCTGGTCTGGTTTTTCCCTTAAGTGTGCTAAAAGTGCCGGTTGTTTTATTCCCGAAGTTCTGAAAAGAACCACAGTGCCAAAATATCCTTATCTTTACTTTTCAACCAGTGATTTTTTTCTATTCTGTCTGAACTAGTTCTGGAGAGAGGGGAGAGACAGGCAATCATGTGGCTTACAGCCAGGCCCTTTCTAAGCACCGCTGATAAATGGAGGTGTTTGGGCTGATCTCAATGCTGGGAACAATATTAACAGCGACTGCTCCTGTACCGAGCCTCTCTGCAGCTGCATCTGCTCCTGTACCGAGCATCTCTGCAGCAGCATCTGCTCCTGTACCGAGCATCTCTACTGAATGCCTTACCCTTAGCATCTCACTAGATTCTCACCCAGTCCCCCAAAGCAGATCTTTCACCTTCATCTTAACATGAGGAAGTTGGGGCTTGGAGAGTAACTAGCCCAGTGTCATGCAGTTAGTAATTTTCAAAACCAGGAGCCACCCCTGGTCTTCTTGACTCCAAAACCCACGCTCATAACCACTGCCTATGCAGATGCTGTTTCCTGGAGAATCTTTATATACCATTTTCTTGATTCTGACTTGAAAGTGTGTGGAGCCCAGAACTTAGTGGGATCTGCTGAGTGGGTGATAGTTGGATTCTCTGTGCCGTTTGGGGGAAGCCAGCCCCCTCCTGAGGCAAGAGAGGCTTTGGAAACTTTGGAGACTAGTTGACCATTTTCTATTAAAAATTCAATCTAAAATGATTTAATGCTGGGATTGGTAGGTTTGAGAGATTTTGCATTATCCACTTTGGGTAAGAATATTTAGATATGTGACCTTCATGGCTATATTTTGGATTTTTAACTCAGAAAACTAGAGGGTTTATAAAAGCCTTTGGAAAATATCTGTAGCATGCTGAAATAAAGTGAGAGCTTCATAAAAATATGCATTAATGCAGGAATCCACTGCCCTCACACTAAGCACAAGAGATCTCTGTTGAACCTTGGGAAAAATAAACTTACTCCCTTGGCTTTTATGGGGGTGGCACTAAAATTTGGTGGTTATGCCCAGGACTAGGGTAGCGGCATAGAAAGAAAGCAGTCTGCAGGAGCCTTCGGGTTCTTTAAACACAACCAAGTGAAGCATTAACATAGTCTTTACAGAACGAAGCCCTGATTCCTTCATTCCGTACTGACAGCCGATTTTTTGAAAAAGAAATTCAACTTAAAACGTTAGGTTGCTCTTCTACTTTTACTAAGTATTTAATTAATCATAATTAACCAAAGCATAAAAGGATAAAAATTTCCATTTAAAAGTCTTTCCTTCTCTAGCACACCAAAAAAGTGACACAAAGTTTTAGGAAGAATTGTTACATTTTATTTTTTGCCCTTTTGCTAGTTCCCTACCTTGATCCAGTTAATATTAAAATGCTCAAGAAGCAGTCATCATTCATCTTTCAACTTGATGAACAAGTGTTTTCATTGCAAATGAAGTATGTCCTGTAAATGATTAAACGTTAATAAAAACTAGAATCAACCTGATTTGTTTCAACACCTCTGTTTCTCTGCAGGAGGTAACATATTTCTGTCAGTTTGTCAAAGTGTTATTTTTGCAGCCTCCCTTTTGTTCAAGTAGTGTGTATGTGGCTTGGTTTTGAATTCAGTAAAGAATATGACTGAATTCTAAAATGAAAAATAATATAACTCTCAGATTCTGTTTATAAAAAGGTTGCAAACATGCTTACAATACATTTAGAAGTTTGTGACTCCTGAGCATTTCTATGGCATCCCTCAATATTCAGCATTTATAGTGTATTTAAGTTATTGGTAACATTGAATAACATGCAGTATAACATGGCAATCCTATTAGGATTTCCATTTAAACAGCCTAAGATAGCGGCTGTTTCTGCCTATGAAAGAAGTTGGGTTCAACATTCCAGTTCAACCAGTTGATCAATTGACCTTTCTTCAATATTCTTTTGTACATCATTAACAGAGTAATAATTGCTACTCTTTAGTTTACATCCAATACTTCGTTCTTTAATTTACTCCTAATATATGGAAGTACATTTTCTGCCATTTTTATGTGTTTTGGGGCCAAGTTTGTTTTCTGAATTCCTACTTCTGTTCACCAAATGAGGTAATTAATCACTATTGGAATAGATTTACTCATCCAAATATTGATTGGCATGTAGTAGGTGCTCAGTAAATAATATTTGAATGAATAAATGCTGGCCAGTGAATGCAGGGACCTTTGGGCCTCCCTGCATGTCTAATTCAGTGGTCATATATTTAGGGGTTTAGAGTGAACTTTTCCTTTCATATCACTGCTATCTATGTAATGTTTTAAAAATTATCCTTACCTGAATGGTTTAAAATTCCAGTCTTTAAATATTACCTTCAGACTTAGATAAAAGTAAAATTATGGTATTGGCTATAAGTAAGCAGGGAAATATATTAATTTCTGGTTTCTAAGAGGGTTGGAAAAAAGACTTTCCTAGAATGAGCATGATTCCACTCTAATTAAGAACTAAAATTAAATTAAGTGGCTCTAGTTGCATTAAGACTTGGCAGTAGCTCACGAGTAGATCATCCCTCCCTTGTTGGTTTTATATATGTGCTTTGCTGGCAAAAATGCTGATTGTTAATTTATTGATACCAAGCAGTTACAGAACCAGCTTTGTGTAATGCACTGAAAACTAGGCTGAAGGGTATCACACGTTTGGATTATTGTACTTGTTTTTGTTCTCTTTTACATCATGGAATTGCATGTGCACATATAAAAATAACCCTATTGATGTTATTAATTCACTTTTTATATTTCAGAATTTACTTTCCGAGATATAGTTGAACGTTTGTGCTCTGTAAGAGTAGAATGACAAGTCCTTTGAATGATAACCTGAAATAATCTATTATAATGAGAATACATGTTTTAATGCTTTTTTTGAAGTATACATTTTTGTTTTGATGTGATATATGATGTGAAGGGAAATGTTCACTTAAATCCCTAAATATATGAATTAGATATGAAGAGAGCAGAGAGGCCAAAAGTTCCCTTCCGTTCTGGTTACAGAAGGAATATCGTCTATATTTAATGTAGTAGATCTCTGCCATATAGTGGTGCTATGGCAGAGTCACTGCAGTGACACTGTCATTCCATTAGACATGTTACTTTAGTTTTACCCTTTTATTTTTAGCTTCATCACTTTCTTCCAAAGTTATTGGAATAAAAAGTCAAGTGTTCAAACTTGGCCTGTGATTCAATTAACTTGAGATTTTATTTAAAAAAGTATCAGCTAGGACTTGATTTACTTAAAATATGAAATAAAAATATCCTTCTGTTAATTAATAGAGTAATCTCAAATCATGTTACTCAACGGGCCTGCTCTTGGCATTTCAAATATGTAGTTAAGTTTTATGTTGACCTAGTTAATATCTCCAGAGTCGGTAGAGTGTGGCTGTTTGGATTCTCAGGCAGAGGTGTGGAGATGGAGTTTGGGAGGCAAGATGTTTATTAGGAGCCTCACCTGTAAAAGGGAGGGGGAGGAAGCATATTTGGGCAGAGGGAGAAGCTGAGCTGCCCGCAGACCTGGCGAGCCTCCACCAACTTGTTGCCAGTTAGTGGTGTCCTGTGTTGGGTGAAGTGGCTGGCCTTCCTCTCCCCCTCACTCAGTCACTGAAAGCGGGCCATCCAGGAAAATGTGTGACCTCAGGCAAGAGGCTCTGAGCAGCTGAGGCTGCCCAGAGAGCTGTCTGCTGGAGGCTGTCTGCTGACCACACTCACCACAGCTGGGCGGAAAGTCCTTCTCGAAGGGACTGAGCTCTACCATGTGGGGCTCTCATAATTATTATTAACAGTAATACTTATCTGTTGTACACTTATATCATTATCTTCATCTGACCAGTGAAAAATAGAGGCAAAGCAGTGTGCTTAAGATCTTGTGGATAATTCTGGGCAAAGCTAGAAAGAGTAACTTGTGTGTCCTACTGTCTTAGCCTTCAGCAAACTGACCTCATGCTACAGTGGACATAGTGTTTTTAAATGGGTGGTCAGTGTATGTGAGGAAAAAGCAAGGGGAAGAAATCATAGCTACTCAAGAGCTGGCATGGTGACCAAGAAAGGGCCAGGGTTTAGATTCCAACTGCCTTGGCCTCCCAGTTCATGCTCTCTCCGGCTCTGTGACAGATAAGTCCCTGGTCACTCTGACCTTTGGGGTTCTGATTGGTTAATAAAAGGAATGAAGTTGGCGCATTGACTAAATAGTGTAGGTGAAAGTACATAGTGTTAGTGTTCATAGCAGGGAGCACACACAGTACACGTTAATTTACTTAAATACCCAAAACAAGTCAAACTGTAAAATGTTGTTAAAGAAATGAAGATTTGAACTTGAAGTCAGAGAGAACTTTTCCTCCCTAATTTTTTTTTTTTTTGTATTTCTCGTATGCCTTTAGTGTTGATGTATTAGGAAATGAATTAACAGATTTTTTTTTTTTTTCTAGAGAAGTTGCTTCTGCAATGTGGAGCCATTCTAGACAGATGCAACAGGGCACTTTTTTAAAAAAGGAGAGGAAGAAGCATGGAATGAAAAAGATTGGTTGAATCAATAGATATTCATGAGGATGCTTATTGGGGACCAGGCCTTTTTAAAATTTTAATGATATAGTTCATTAGGAGATTAATGAAAGTAACAGATCTGAGATCATTAAAGACTGCCCACCTGTCCCTTTCCCACAGCCGCCTGCTGGGTTTAGTCTCCCATTATTATCCTCAGTTTACTGAAGTAGGCTGGCAACAATTTTCCACCTATCTACTGTAGGCCCACCTTCAACCCATTCTTCACGCTACAGAAATTCTGATCCCGGTATTTCCTACTTCCCATTACTTTCATAAAGGCCAAAATATTGGGTTGGCTGAAAAGTTCGTTAGGGTTTTTCCCTAAGATGTCACAGAAAAACCCGAACGAACGTTTTGGCCAAGCCAACTCTTGGCACTGACTGTTGCCTGGAGCCACCAACTTCATCTCTTACTGTTTACATTTCCAAACCCAAACCCACAACCTGTGCCCCTCCCTCTCCCCATCCTTCTGCCTCACTAGCTCCTCCAACGGGCTTTGCCCCTCTTGGTTCAGGCCTTTGCCCTTACTGGTTCCTAATCTTGGACTGCTCTTTCCCTTTCCTTCTATACCTGGTTAGCTTCTACTTGGTGTACATGTTACTTCCTTTGGTAAAGCTTTCGCTAATACCTAGACTAGATTGGGTCACCCACCCTCTTCCTCTTCCCTAATGCTCTGTTTTAGAACTGATCATAGCAGGTAATAACATGTTTGTTACCAAACCAAATTTGGGTCTGCTCGCCTGCACACATGTGCAGTCAAGCCAAGCTACTGACGCCGGGTTGTAGTGAAGGAAGGTGCAAAAGCCTGAACTCCTGGAAGGGTTTCAGCCAAGCATTTTTTTTTTTAAAGCTCTTAAAATTTATTTCAGTTTGAAGAAGTAAATTAAATTGTTGCAATTTTGTGGCTCTTTTGCTAAATTCTTGACAAGAGAGTATATATAAATTTGTCAATGGTTTAAGCTTAGCTTTTTCTGAGGAGGAGAATTGAAGTGACCTGTGACCTCTAGAATCTTGACGCAGTCATTCCCCGCATTGTGACAATGGATAGGGTGGAGGCCACTCCACTTCTCCTTTTCATGTTGTAGTTCTCTTGGAGCAGGATATTCTGCAAAAATTTATTAAATGACCCATTCAGTGATTAAACTAAGGGAAAGTCCATGGAGGAGGCAAGTTTGGCATTTCTACTTTCAATCCCGTGAAGACTGGGAAGCTCAAACCATATGGGGTGATGGTATGGGTTTAAATGTAAGAAAATAGTGTCATCTTGAAAAGTCCTCTTCTGTGGAATCAGTGAAACTACCAGAACCATGGGTGCTGAATGTCCATGTCCAGCAGGGGGCAGTCTAGAACACCAAAGGCAATAACTTAGAGGCTCCAGTTCATTCATTCAATGCTGTGGGCTTGATTTCTTGGAGTGGAAGTAACTTACTTCCACTCATTTTCTTACTCATTTAAACTTTAGCTGCTTGCGTTTTTGCTTTTTGTCGGTTTAGCCATTAGTTGACAAAGTAGTTGCCTCAATTCTGATGAGTTTTACATTCTTAGTGTTATACTGGCAGAGCAGGAGGGAAGCAGAGCACAATGCTCAGACAGTAGACCAGTCTTCCAGACATTTATCCACCAAATAGATCAAAATTACAGAGCCTCTTAGTGACATTCACATGAATGCCTGGATCATAACACCATATGGGGGATCAAATGCTTTCTGTTTGCTCATTAGTTCATTAGCTAATTCCAGACGTTCAGCAAAGCATTTTTAAAGGCCAGGTGAGGGGCACGATTCTCTGATTGGTTTATGGTGAGGTAACAGGGCGGTGTCACAGGGGTGAACATTATCAATCCTTAGGTGCCAGCAGGTCTGGGGGCTGTGTGCTCATGATCATCAAGTAGTTAATTTCTTCCATTTGGTGGTGGTTTTAGCATCTGTAAAACAACTCAGAAAATGTGCATCAGGTACTGTTATCTAGGTACTTCACAGAGGGGCTAGAGCAGAGGATATTGGGGAGGTGTCTGTCCCGGGAAGGCCCCACAGGGTCCTGCTCAGCTACAAGTTTTTTTGTGTGTGTGTGATTGTCTACTTCCCTCGTCAGACTATAGCTCCGTGCAGGCAATAACTAGGCTCACATTTGCCAAGCACAGTCCTGGCACAGAGTAGGGACTCGTTGAATCTTTTTGAATGAAGCAATTAGAAGGCTCACGTGATCCTCTGCTGACCAGCCTGTGCTTCACACCTCACTTCTGGGGCCATCTAAGGGTGAATATGTGCCAGTGTAAATCCCACTCACATTAAGCTGTACATCTGCTACCACAAAGATTAGGAACCAAGCCTTTACTGTGATGTCTACCATTAAAAAAAAAATTCTGATCTTTGCTTAAACCTGGTACTCTTCATATTTGAGTGTATGCTGTCATGTCAGGTTAAAAAAATATGGTACTTTTGATTTATTAAAAAATTATTTTCCTTAATCAAGTCATTGAATTATAAGAAGTGATAATCTTTGAATATTATTACTAAAACCATTTTTTTTTTTTTAAGGACTCGTTTTTTAAGGGGAGGGAAGATCAAGCACTTCATCCACTTTTTCTCATAAAAACTCTCCTAATCTAACGTTTTTCCTTGGACCCAAAGCTCATCTCTTTACAGCATCCAGTGTCTTGTAAGGAAGAGCTGGGGGAAGAGTAGGATGGAAGTGAAGAGTGGAAACCTGTAGTTTGCTTACAAGAGCTAATGTAAACCTTCTCATAGTAAGTGCATTTCTTGGCCATTTTATGCTGGCCTGAGTTCAGGCTGGCCTACTTTAAGATGGACATTTTCTATTTTCATAGGAAACACATGGAATGTCTGGAATTCTGCTGAGAAAAAGGAATCTGCATCCTGCTGTGAAGCAGCCAAGTGCTTGCTTTTTGTTAGTTGTGGTCTCAGACTTCAATTCTAAAGGCATCCTAAAAATCACACATGACTGACCGACGTTCAATACTGCATCTTCAACTGAAAATGAGAGAGACTATGTATATTTAGTTTGAAAAATTTGAAAATTTGTGTTTCATTCACTTTGATAGTATGGTTTAACTGGCCATTTTGTCTTTATGTTTTATTTTGAAGCCCTTTACTTTATAAAATGTTCCATATGGATATTTATTTTCACTTTGAATAAAGTAAAACAATCAGTACTTTAATTGTTGCATCTTTGAGATTCCTGTGGCTCCTATATATGAATGCCAGAACTAATGGACTAAAAAATAGTTTGGAATCATTCATGCAAATAACAATATTGAAATCATAATAACAATAACTTTATTTGGAACTTTTTCTTATCTTTTTTTAATTACTGTTAAAACTACTTCTTGTAAATTGCAAGCTTACAGATTTATAGACAATGTTAGTCTCTCTAAGTCTTGGCTACGTCATTCTACCATACGTGTTAATTGTACCAGGAACAGGGCTGGCTGAATTTTTTAGTCACACAGACATAGCTTTATCTTATTTTATTTTTCAGTGCAACCTGCCATTTTCACTTTGAGGAGACATGAATTGATAGATCAGTAGAGTTGATTAACATGGAGTTTCTTGTTTCACTGTTTATTCCCTTCATGATTAACCAGAAGCTTCAAACAGCTGATATATTATTTAATTTTTAAGTTTACTGAAGTTAGTAAGTATGTGTGATTCTTCTAAGAGCATCAGTTTCCACATTGTGAATGTAACCTCTCTTGGGAAACACAAGAATTCAAGAAAAAAGGAAATTAGGTGTTTTTCTTGCATAATCATTATCTTGTAGGAATCCACACAGAAAAATAGCTATTGTGCTTTGAGGGAGTTTTTTAAAAAGTGGCTTTTGTTTAGCTCTGTGTGGTATGGCCCAGAAAAAAATCTGGTTTGTTCTTATTAGTAGCTTCCTACCCTGTGTTTTATTTGGTACAATTAATTAGTTAAAACTTTACTCTGCTTTTGTTAGTAGGCAAAATAAAATTATCAACTACCTCCATAAGAACAAAAATCGTGAAATCTAAGGATGTGGATTGGTGGAAAATGAAAGCTCTTTTTGGTGTCGGTGAGATAAAGTGTAGTTAATTGACTTTGCCGTGGAGTTAGTCTATGACTTTGGAGGGAAAACATTTTCAGTTTTTAGTTTTGACATTACAGACTTAGACTATCTTTTCATCAAATTAAGTGGTACTCTGCTTGTCAATTTTATGTCTAGATGACTTTTACAAACAAAGAAAAGTAATGTTTTGGTTATTCATTAAATAGGTATTTTATCTTACATATATTTTTGTGAAAAAATATGCAATGAAATTTGGAAATTAATTCATAAAGCAATTTTGGACGTTTCCCCCAGTTCAGTTAAAGAAACTTTAGATCAGTTGAGGCATTGATTTATTATTTTATTTTATTTAATTTATTTTTTTTAAAATTTATTTATTTATATATTTATTTTTGGCTGTGTTGGGTCTTCGTTTCTGTGCGAGGGCTTTCTCCAGTTGTGGCAAGCGGGGGCCACTCTTCATCGCGGTGCGTGGGCCTCTCACTATCGCGGCCTCTCTTGTTGCGGAGCACAGGCTCCAGACGCGCAGTCTCAGTAGTTGTGGCTCACCGCCTAGTTGCTCCGCGGCATGTGGGATCTTCCCAGACCAGAGCTCGAACCCGTGTCCCCTGCATTGGCAGGCAGATTCTCAACCATTGCGCTGCCAGGGAAGCCCGAGGCATTGATTTATAATCCAGTAAGTGGTACATAATCAGGCACGGTCTTTCCTCTTAAATACCTTGTTTTATAGTGTGGAATGAGAGTCAAAATAAGGGAGAATATATTTTTTAAAAGTCCCTCTTATGTTGTAGGAGGGACACAAATGTTATGGGAGCAATTAATTTTCCCTGGATACAGTTGGGGTCATGCTAATTGATTGGGAGTGGTGGTAGAAAAAGATGTAATTTTCAACAAATATTCAAGGAAGTTTTATTGCACACCTACTATAGATGAGCACTCTTGCACATGTTAGAGAGCCATTGTGAACAAGACATTTCTGCTCTTAGGAGCTTGTATTTAAGTGGGAAGAAATAGCTACTTTTGACAAATAGGTTGTATTTTCAAAGGTAGAGAGGGGGGAAGTATTTTCAAAGATAGAGAAGAGGGAAGTTATTTCTGCACTTTCTCCCCTTGAATGGGTCATAGATGCTTTGTGGAAGGTCAAGAGCACATGTGGGGGACTTAGCCTTGGTTGGAGGAGGGGCACCTCTCTTTGGTAATAGGAAGGGGAAAGGGAAAACGGGAATCGAGGCAGAGGTTTGTAACTTGATGGTGGGATTTTCAAGAGCTCTTTGCTAAAGGTGTTAGTTTTCCCAGCAAAGTTGACTGAGGTCGTCAGGTGAGGTTGGGGTCCAGGTGTGTGTTGAGGTAGTTGATGGAGAGAGGAGCAGGAGTGAAATAATTGTCTGAGCTGGGAGTGCACACTTAAGAGAAATATAGCAAGATTTCTGGGCAGCATTGAGGTGAGCAATCACGAATCTAAAACAAAATACATCTGCTTGGTTTGATTTTTCCCTATTAATAGTCTACTAATATTCAGCTCCTTGGCTACAGGTTAATGTCTGAGTTCATCCAGGGCTGAGGTTTTGATTGACTGCAATAAATTAGATGACTAGATGGATTCTTGACCAGTTTTATATAGATCTGATGGAACCCATATGTTTATTTTAAAAATTCATTAAAATGTGCTCATTTAGCCCATATTACAACAGATTTCTTAATTCTAATTCTTTTCGAACATAAATAAAGACTTTTGCAAATTGACGTTAAATATGCCCACCATTTTTTAATTGCTTGCTTTTCTAAATGGAATAAATTGTATCAGGTGAAACTGTTATTGCTGAATGGTTTTTTTAGTTTTTGAAGAATAACATAATTTTAGTAACGCAAAGAACCCTGCTTTCTGCCAGCGCTGTCTAAATGTGAAGCCCCTTCCCCTGCCCCAACCCTGGCAGGTTATTTCATGGCTGCACTGCTCTCTGCATCTGTTTCTTTTAACAGCCCTTTAATGTTTTCAATTCAAAAAGCTTTTAGCTACCATTAGGAATGGATCCAAAAATCAGTGACAGAAATTAATAGACAATACGTTTGAACAATGCTTTGTTACATTCCATTGCACAATATCTATCTCCATAAAATTCTTTTCTTGCCAGTGAAGTAGAGTTTAAATAGAGCGTAGGATCAGTGAATAAAGCCTTAAGAAACATTCTTAAAACCTAGTTATCCCTTTAAGACTTCTGTCTATTTCCTTTTTTATCTCCCCTTGGACAATGTTTTATCGTGGAAATTAATTCTGCAGCCCCTTTTGTTTCATACCTTATTTCTCTCAATACATTGCACATTGTTACTTCTGCTCAAGTTACCGTCAATGAAAATGGTTTAGTCCATTTTCATTCCTAATCTTATAAGGATGTATTATGAGTGTGCCAAGTACAGTTCCTATTGTTTTGATTTGAATATAACTACTGCTACCATAGAGACCTAAGAGTGAATTTTTATTACCTTCCCTTTACTTTATAGCAGAATTTAATTTGGACTGAGTATCAAGTTGGATATATTAATCCTAGATTTGAACACAAATAAACAGATCGATATAGAGATTATTTGTATCTATTGAGATACAAAGTCAACTGTATATATTTATTTATACACTGGGGAGTAAATTTCTTCTGTTGTGATATCAGTTATTGTTGGTGTATTTAGGATTCATTGTGTTAGTGGAATTATAGGTTTTGTTGAAAAACTCTGCACAAGTGGGTGTAGTAGTGTGATCTACGCATTTTCAAGTGGTAACGAGTTGTATTAAATTTAGTCACTATTATATGGCGTTTAGGGGATTTGAGAACCACGGTGTAGACCTGTAGGGGATCTTTACTTTACACGTTATGAATCTTTCAAGTTTTGGGCAGAATTAGTTTTATCAAAGCAAATTTGAACAAGAGAGCTTGCTTGAGTTTAGCAAGGATGTTATCTAAGATTGTGTTTTAAATATGTCATTTTGTATTTTTGCTGGATAAGGTTTTTGCCAGTGAGAGAATATACTGAACACATGAGACAGTAATCCTTTGGCTGTCTTTTGATTTATGGTCTCTTCTTTTATGCCATTAACCAGATTTGCAGTTAGCAGGGAATTGTTTTGCTTTTCTAAGCGCTGTTTAATAGCACTTGCATTTTATTATCAATTAATAGGCTTTTTAAGAAAGTCAATTAATACAAAGCATTAATTGTATCAATACTGTATTTTTCCTACAACGTAATGGATTTTTCTTAACCTTACAGTCTAGTGGTGGATATTAAGATAATCATCCTTATCTAACTGAGGAAGTTGATTTAATTTCCCCATACTGTTCAGTATGGAAGGCTGGAGAACACCTCACAGCCTATTAATGTATCCACTTCATTATTCTTCTTTGAGTAATATTATGCAAATTAATTGAGAAAAGAGTCTCAGGGTGTATGACTACACATCTTTAATTTCCAAAACATCTGTTATTTCAAAACATCTTACCTGCTAAATCTTTCCTTTTCCTTTTTCGGTAGATACTGGGACCCTCATGATAATTCATCTTCTAAAGGACCTTTTAGGTCCTGTGTTTTCAACTTTCCTAAATTTTTAAAAAATTGAAATAGAGTTGATTGAATTTAGTATTTATAGCTAATATTTTAAGACGATTAAATTTATTCTAGGCATGGCACATCTAGACTCCTGCTAACCAGTATAACTATTAAAATTAAAAAATAATGCAACTTGCCTAAATTTTTTGCTTGAGTACATTTGAATAATGACCTTCACCCCTCCTCACACCCTTTTCCCCACCCCCACTCCAGCCAGAAAGAGAGTAAGCAGTTGAACATGAAATAAAAAGTCTTTTAATGTTATAGTTAGCTGTATTTTTGAAAACTGGATACACCCTTCTTCCAGTTAGTTCTGTGACTCATTCATTTGGGTTACAGTATCCTTCAGAGGGTGATCTAATAATTTTTCAAAGACATCCTGGCCTAAGACTATAACCTTGACAATGCTTACACTGTATTAGAAGGTGTTAATGGAATGAAGGAGAGCAGGCTTCTGAATGACTGATTAAATAATATTTTTATAACCTGAAGTAATGTTAAACCAGTCAATCTTAGTGGAAAAAAAAGAGTGATTTCCAGCTGGGCAGAACTCTACTAGATATGACCTAAAAATTAATATTTATGGTTAAGGAGCTATATCCCTCACAGAGTCAAATTTCTCTGGTGTGTGACTTGAGAGAAGGAATAAGGTAATAAGTTAATTAGTTCTGACATCTGTAACCAAATCCATAGTGCTCTGAGTCTAGATTGTCACATTTTCAGCAATTTGGGCCAAATGAATTTTCACCAACGGTGCTCAGAAAAAAATATACCATCTTGAAGCTAATGGTGAGTGAGCAAAATCCACTTGGAATTGTCTTCTCATCTTCATATTATTCAGATTTTTCTCAGAGTAATCATGTAATTAGGTCTTAGTATGAAAAATATCTAAGTAGTAAGATTGTACAAAACAATCTGGGATTGATTTAAGTAGGAAATTTTTACATTCACTAAACCAGGCTCAAAAGAGTCAAAATTAGTAGCAGAAGCTCAGCTTCCCTGTTATTTAGCTATCTCATCACTTAGATACAGCGTAACTGGAAATTTACCCTTGTTCTATATGTTGAAAGAGAGTTTGTTAAAATAAATAGGAGAAAAAATTCCAAGGGGGAATGTTTAGCTCCTTAGTATTTTGAAGTCCCTAGTTTGCATACCAACAATCTTGTATGTTTTTCACTAGAGAAGTCTTCATGTTCTCAATTATTGCTTTTGGATTAAGGTGTGTATTTCAAACAGGAAAATTCACTAGGATTTAGGATGCAGATGTTAAAATTTTACGTAAGATTCATTTTTAGCTTTCTTATTCCAAATAAATAAAATTTTACTCTAAGTAAATAATCTTTTGTTTTAAACCAGTAAGTTGTTACTTCTGTACTGTATGTTTTAAAGACTTTTATCAGCCATTTTTCATTTAGATTAGTGTTTTAACTTTGCTAAAATATG
The DNA here is from genome assembly GCF_965194825.1 of Balaenoptera physalus. Taxonomy (NCBI): domain Eukaryota; kingdom Metazoa; phylum Chordata; class Mammalia; order Artiodactyla; family Balaenopteridae; genus Balaenoptera; species Balaenoptera physalus. The sequence continues at coordinate 83,510,625 of NC_138883.1, read as the reverse complement.
ACCAACGTTACTTTCTGCTAGAAGAAATCTAACTGTAGGATTTAAAATCAAGGAATCAATCCACTGGCTTATATTCCATCAAAACTATTATAATATCATAAATATCCAATGAGCCCTTCTCTCACTCTCTTTTTTTTTTTTTTTCTGATTAGTTTAAACTTTTTCACTGAGTTCAAGTACTTCTTGAAAGTCGTTAAAAGGGCCACAGTAAGCTCCATTTGCCTGGTGTCTGGGGTGAAGAAAATATAAAAATTGCCGACATTTATGAACACTTCCTTCTGTCGGGGAGCAGATTGTCTTTCCTCTATTCCATGCTTAGCAAGAGGGAGGGAACCCAAGGACATTCTGCCCCTCTTTTTACCCCATTTTCGCCTGAGGGAGGTGGGGCTGCTAAGCTGATTGGCCCAAGCTGAGGATAGAAGTGTTGCTGGTTTTTATTTGCTGCTATGCTGTCAGGGCAGATGTGGGCCCCTCCTTCTCTCTTTCCTCTCTTGATTCTGGGGCAGGCTGGTCATTCTTGCCCTTGCAGTTGGTTGGGAGTTGGCCATTTTTCTTTTCCTTATAGATGGGTGCAGGTTCTGTCGGAATGGTGGGCAGGAATGGAAGGAGGAGGTCACAAATAGACTTGTGTTATTTCATGTTTTGAAATAATTTTTGGCCTCAGATACTGTATATTTAGAAGACATTTCAGAATTATGATTAAATTCTTGCTTTCATAAGAGGACCCAATGACGTTGAATTTTCTACACTATAGTGTTCCAATTTTGGGCATAAACTTGCGGTAAAAATTCCAGAATCAGAATATTATAGTGTTGCATACACTGACAAAGCATTCAGATTTATTCATGTAATGGATTTTTATTTATTATATACGAGGAAATAAACCAGTAGCAAATAAGAAAGAGCAAAGTGAGACAAACAAATTTCAGAAACCATTTGAAAGGCCCTTGGCTTTTCTTTTAATTAACAGCTTTTTTGAGTTGTAATTCACATACTATAAAGTTCATTCTTTTAAAGTGTACAGTTCAGTAGTTTTTAGTATATTCACTGAGTTGTGCATCCTTCACCACTATCAAATACCAGAAGATTTCTCTTACCCCATACACATTAAGTGTCACCAGTCACTCTTACCACCAGCCCCCACCCTAAACCACTAATCTTTCTCTGTCTATGGATTTGCATAGTCTGGATATTTCATATAAATGGAATCATATTATATGTGGTCTTTTGTGTTTGGCTTCTTTCACTTTGCATAGTTTTCACAGTTCATCCATTTTGTAGCAAGTATCAGTTTATTTATGGCCAAAAATTATTTCAATGCATGGAATATTTTGTTTATTCATCAGTTGATGGACATTTGCATTGTTTCCACTTTTTGGCTATTATGAATAATGTTGTTATGAACATTGGTATACAAGTTTTTGTTTGGATTTATTTTCAGTTCTCTTAGGTCTATATCTAGAGTGGGAATTTCTAGGTTGTAGAGCAGCTCTATGTTGAGCTTTTTGAGGAATCCATTGACTTTTTTTAAAAATTAATTTGTTTATTTTATTTAATTTATCTTTGGCTACGTTGGGTCTTCATTGCTGCATGCGGGTTTCCTCTAGTTGTGGCAAGCTGGGGCTACTATTTGTTGCTGTGCACGGGCCTCTCCTTGAGGTGGTTTCTCTTGGTGCAGAGCACGGGCTCTAGGTGCGTGGGCTTCAGTAGTTGTGGCGCATGGGCTTAGTTGCTCCATGGCATGTGGGATCTTCCCAGATCAGGGCTTGAACCCATGTCCCCTGCATTGGCAGGCAGATTCTTAATCACTGAGCCACCAGGGAAGCCCGAAGAATCCATTGACTTTTAATACAACTTCTGAATAGGAAGCAGTCAAATACAAACAAGATTTTGGAATTAGATTATTTGGGATAAACTAAGTATTGCTATATCTAACTTAAAAATCATACTTTAATGCAACAGATTATTTTGTAATTATAGATAATTTAGGGAGACTTGTTTGGCTGTATAAGGTATGTTGATTAAAGGAATAGATTATCATGTCTGCTGAGGCCGAAAGAAGAATCAAATTTCTGTGTAGAATATTGGTTAATTTGCATTGACATTTCATTGCCTAAAATGGTAACCTGATAACTAATGGTAATAGTGTCCTCATTTTTTAATAGGTTGGAGTAAAAGAATATAACATAAATATTTACACAGTGGAAATGTACCCACATGCTTAGCTTTATGTCAAAGTACATAGTCAATACTCTTGCCAAATGGCAAATTAATCAACGTCCCAGCAGCAGTGGGCCCTCAACCTGTCTGCCTTTTCTCTTCTGTACATGAGGGCATGAGATGGAGAAACACAAGATCCCCCGAGTATAAGGAGTTAAAAATAAGTGATTACCTCTTTCCCAGAAAAATGTAAGCTTTGATGATTCTCTACTTTATAGATAGCAGGGTGCTTTCCGCGTATCTCTTTTGATGCTCACAAAAGCCATGTGAGGTAGGTTAGTTTGCTTACTTTATAGATGAAGAAATTGAAGTTCCCATTGATTAAGAATTTGCCCAAGTCTCCAGCTAGTAAGTGGCAGAGTCAGGACTTGAACCCAGGTCCTCTGCTCCAGGCGCCACACCCTCAGAAAATTATTCATTCCCCAGGAAAGGTGTTGGACGTCGTTGAGATGTGTCCAGTTGCACGAAAGGACAAGCTTTGGAACGAGACTGTCTAGGTTGGTAACTTTGTTATGGTTTTTAGTTTCATAGGACCTATAGGTGTAAGGGATTTATACCTAATTCTGTGTCGTACACATTTAAATAACATTATGATAATGATAACTTAGTTTGAAAAATCAATTACAAGCAGCCTGTGTAATATACTCAAGCGTGAGAAGCGTTGTGACAAAGCATTGTGCTCTTGAAGCCTTTTCCTTCCTTACATTCCCATCTGAGCTGTTGTAACAAACTCTTCACTGGCTCCCCAGCCTCCACGCACTCCCTGCTCTAGTCTGGTCTAACAAAGGCATCTTTTTAGGGTTCAGACTCATTCATGTCCTCCCTTCCTCTGTGTACAGATGTTCTCGCCTGGCATTCAAAGCCCCTTGGAATATGCACAACTGTCCTTTCAGCCTCATCTGATCTGTAGAATATATATCTCTATACTAGACATGGAGTTCTCGACCAAATTCCCCCCAAACACCTTCAGACTAATTGCTCAGTGCCTTTCGTGGCACCCTCTCTATCCCCCATTTCCTTCTTCTGTTTGTCCCGTGCTCCCCAATCTTTACAGCCAGGTCAAGATCCTTCTTCTATGTCAAGCCTTCCTGTAAGTCTCCAGGCAGAAGCAATCTCTCTCCCCTATTGTTGCTGTTTTTTTTTTATGGTGGTAAGATATATGTAACATAAAATTTATCATTTTAACCATTTTTCAGCTTTGATGATGTATAATTGGCAAAGTTGTAAGATATGTGAGGTGATGGATATATTAATTAACTGGATGGTGGGAATCCTTTCACAATGTATACATGTATCAAATCACCATGCTGTACCCTTTCAATATCTTACATTTTAACCATTTTAAGTGCACAGTTCAGTGGTATTAAGCACATTGATGTTGTTATGCAGCCATCATTACCATCCATCTCCAAGACTTCTTCATCTTCCCAAATTGACACTGAGTACTCATTAAACAATAACTCCCCAATTCTCCCTCCTCCCAGACCCTGGCAACCACCATTCTACTTTCTGTCTCTCTAAATTTGGCTACTCTATGTACCCCATGTAAGTGGAAACATACAATGTTTGTTCCTTTGTGTTTGGCTTATTTCACTTACCATAATGTGCTCAAGGTCATCCATGTTGTAGCATGTGTCAGAATTTCCTTTCTTTTTAAGGCTAAATCATATCCCACTGTGTGTGTGTATATATACCATATACCACATTTTGTTTATCCAGTCATCCTTCAGTGGATACTTGGGTTGCTTCCACCTTTCAGCTATTGTAAATAATACTGCTATCAACATGGGTATATAAATGTCTGTTCAAGTCCCTGCTTTCAATTCTTTTGGGTATATACCCAGAAGTGGAATTGCCAGATCGTATGTTTAATTTTTTGAGGAACTGCTGTTTTCTGCAGTGGTTGCACCATTTTACAGTCCCACCACCAATATACAAGGGTTGCAATTTCTCTACATCCTCACCAACACTTGTTATTTTCTTTCTTTCTTTCTTTCTTTTTTTTTAATAATAACCATCCTAATGGGTGTGGGAACTGGTATCTTGTTGTGGTTTTGATTTGCATTTCCCCAGTGATTAGTGATATTGAGCATCTTTTCATGTGCTTATTAGCCATTTGTATACCTTCTTTGGAGAAATGTCTATTCAAGTCTTTTGCCCATTTTTTAATTTGGATTGGTGTTTTATTGTTGTTGAGTGTACCTTGTTGTTTTTAAGGACTTAGTTTGTATTTGTCTTATAACACTTTCCATAGTCTGGCTTGCATTGGCATCGTTTGTGTGTGTCTTTTTCTCCCTTCTAGGCTGGGTGAGCCTCTAAAAGATAACCATGTTATTTCAGTAGTATCCAGCACAGATATTGCTCTATACATAGTAAGCCTTAAATACCCACTTGTTAAATGGGTAGTAGAAGACAGTATAGTATTCATTTAACAAATACTTGAGTACTGACTGTGGTCAAGACTCTTTTCTTGGAGCACTGATCTGAGCATGGGGTGCATGGCCAAAGTAGGTGGAGGGCAGCAGTGGGGGTGGGGGAGGACTGGGGTGCAGTTGTTTGAACAGTGTGGTGTGTAGTCTTTCCATGAGATCATGCCCATTTGAAAAAAAAAAATACTATTGTGCAGTAAGAAGTAGAATCATGACTTATGTTTCAAATTTACATAGCTGATTTTTTGTTCTCCTACTTTTCTACCTTGTTTCTGACATTACTACCCTCAAGCCCCCTTCTCCCATTGGGGTGTAGATAATTGGAACATAAACTGCAAGGCTCAGATGTCATTGGGAGCAATCGTGAAGGTAACCTGCCCTTTTCATCCTCCTCCCTTCAGTAGGAAGCTTAGGTTTTTGAGATCCTGTGGGTATTTTAGCTTTGTTCAAAACTGATATTGTTGATATCGATATCAACTCAAGCTGTGAAAAGTGATAGTTTTAGCAAGCTATTAACAAACTGCTATTCAAGGGTGCACCAGATCGTGTATGGTGACTCTTGACCTGGTAGCTGTGACGTCTGATAAGTGAGTCTCCCAGATTTAATTGTGACCTGTAAAATCTGACCTGGGTAAGGGTGTGTTGTCAGCTCCAGGTGAGCCACCTATGTCCTAAGTACTGCAGTTTAACTTTGGGTTTCCAAGGTCAGATCTATCAGATTTATTTCATTAGTATTAATGAACTAAATTCTTGAAGTTTTGGTAGAGAAATTATAAATTGTGCTGTTGAGCCTCTTTGCTTATTTCCATGACAACTACCTTTTAAATATTAGGAGTGATAGGCATTTATAAGTATTCGCAAATGCTACCAAATTACTTCAGTTGAATCAACTGAAATCACATTATTCTCTAATATTAGCATTCTTGCTGCAAATTTACAGAGTTTGGACTTCATATAAATTAAACATTTTAAAAAAGTTAGGAGTTGGCTGAACACTTCTTTTGATCATTTTTTATATGCTGTAAATTTTCTCTGTGACCTGTTTAGACTGTATATTTTTCTGAAGTATGAGTCCCCAGGAAAATGGTGTAAAATTCATTTTTCTAGTATGCATTACATTTGTTTTAGGAGGAATATTTAGGAACTAAGAAGAGGTGCTTATGCATATTTTTTTGGTTAGTATCAATTGCCTGCAGATTATCTGTGATAAATTATAAAATTTGGACCTATTGTTCACTCAGGTCTAGCATACTTTCTTGGTTTCCATCCCATCACTATTTGGTCTATATTCTTAGATATTTTAAATAATTTAATTTCAAGCAAAATGATAGTGAGAAGATATATTTGTTGAGGGAGATAATTAAATTTTAAGTCTTCATTCTAAGATGAATACTAATGTTTTCTGCACTTTCAAGTGTTTTAGTTTTTTGCATTTGTGTGTGTGTGACCAAATATGGGCCCCCCCACACACAACCTAAAACACTGGAAAATGATGAAGAACTGGAAGCATAGGAATAATAAGACTACAGATAATCTTTTGTCATTTGTGCTTGTTGAAGAACGCTGAAATCACTTACAACCTTTACATTTTAGGCGTTTGAGTTTCGAATGTTTGTAAGTTGGAGTCTCTACGGGAAATAGATGGACTCTCAAATAAGATAATTGAGGAGAATTTAATAAAGAGACTGTTTACAAAGATGTGAGGCAGAAGAAAGTGAAACCAACAAAGGGTGGTGCAACACCATGGGATTACAAGTGTTACCTTCCTATTTCCACCCTTGCCAGAAAGGATAAGGGGAGGGAGAGGTTACCAGAAACCAGAGGGTAGGGGCTTCTTGACAAGAGCTGTGGCCTTTGTTGAGGAATGCTGCCAACCCATGGTGACCTCGCAGTGGAGATATAGGGAATAAACACCTTGACCTACTCTCTTCCTTCCCTTTAATCTCCTGCTGATGCCTCCTATTGGCTGAATCCAACAGGAAGCTACAGGACAAGGAAACCCCTACGCATCTGCCTCCCAGGGCACACAGCAGGTGGAGAAGGATACAGAGTGGATCTCTAAGGGCAAATGGAAAATATCCATCCCAAATGCATTCTGCACCTCCCCCCCTTGTTTGCTCCCTATCATCCTATCATGATATTGAGTATTAGGACACTAAAGAAGAGATCTAGCTGTCTGGACTATTTAATAGTGGAAGTCCTGGATGCTGCTTCCCCAGAAATCCTGAGTAGCCCAGATGGAAAGTGACATTGAGCCTTGTTGGCTCACAGCCTGTTTCTCCTACAGGTGAAATATCGGGGGCTGCCTCTAAACACAGCTCAAGCACTGCTTGCCCCGCATTCCCTAATTTCACAGTGGGATTCTTCATCAGGACTGCTTAAGCATTCCAGAAAATTGAGCATCTCCAATGTGTCCGGAATGGACTAGGTTCTGAAGCCATAAAGACAAGTAAGACATAGACTGTAAGCTTCTTAAGAAAGGAACTAACAAGTGCGACTTAAAAATTACGTGCTATAAAATGTTGTAGGCAAGGAAGGCTTCATATAGGAAATTAATCTTGAAAAATGAGTAAATGCTCTCCAGGTGACCTATCATTATAGCAGCACAAACAAAGATTTGAAATGACCTGACATACTTATCAGGAAAACTTATCAGGAAAGTTTTGGACCAGCTGTTTTTTCCAAGCCAATCAAGGCAATTCTGTGTTTAAAGGCACAGAAGTCCTACCACAAGACCTTTCCATTTGGGAGTATGCTGGTAGCAACAGGCCAAGAGTGACATAATCCTGCCTTCCATTCACCCTCATAAACAGCTACTGTTTTCAGAAGTTCCTGGCATTTGGGGGCAATTCTGTCATATTGTACTCAATTTCTGCATCTTACCACCTTCTTGACCAACTTCCAGAAACGAAGTGAGGGTTCACCTGAACACTGGCTATGACTGATGCCTTCAGAGGTCTCTTCATCTCAGCTGCTGTCTAGACCTACATATATCCGTATGCAATGCAGATGGTTGCTTCTAGTGTCTCAATGAGTGGTCCTGTTCTTGGACCAGTGGAAGGATCCAGAGCAACCTGCCTGAGATTGTGAGTCCTATCCCAAAATAAAATATATCGTAGTCTTCCTCTAGGTTGGCCCATGTACCTCCCCTCCTAGGGGGGCATCTGAGGAAGGAGGATGGTGTTCCTCTAGCTTGGCTTTTAAATAGTAGTTGCAGGGAATTCCATGGTGGTCCAGTGGCTAAGACTGCACACTTCCACTGCAGGGGCCGCGGGTTCGATGCCTGGTTGGGGAACTAAGATCTCGCGTGCCGCGCGGCACAGCCAAAAAATAAACAGATGAAAGAAACACCGTTAAAAAAATAAATAAATAAAAAGTAGTTACATACCAGCAACCAGCATTTTAGAGATAAAGACCCTGAAACTTGAGAGTTCAAGAAATTTATTCAAGATTGCACAGGTTTTGAGTTTCAGAGCCAAGGTTTCTAGAGCAGGATTACAACATGGGCTTTGTGGTCGGCGAATTCGATAAATGTTTGTTAAGTGAATGAATGAATAGATTGTCAGTCTTGTTGGAATGTCAGATCAGCAGAAGAATTGGTTGGTGATTGCAGCTGAACAGAATATGTCTATTTTGAGGCTTGTTTCTCTAAAAAATTTTCTAGGATAGAAATGCTCTTGATATAATAGGTCTAGTTCAGTATTTTTGAGCCTAAAAGGCAACTGTTGCGGGGGAGGGGGGATGGTCTATATCCATGAAGGCCCTTAAAAAAAGATTTCCTATATGTTTAAATTTCTTTTCCAGAAGGACAAGTTCTCATATAACATAGTTCATGATATGTCTTAAATCTCTTTATCGATAGTATCCCTTCTCACGTTGCTAACAAGGAGAAAACAGGTGCTGGGGAAACTTGAGTTTGGGGAGCACAGATGACATGTAATTTCCTTGGGATTTTTCTGTATTTGTTTTATAAACTCTCATACCCTGATATACTCTGATTGATGAAACTGATGAGACAGAGAGAATGCCAGCTTAAGCAATAGCACGTGATTATAAAGGTTTGGATGTTTTTCACGTATTACTGGAGAAATCATCTTTTTATCAGCTAGTGTGTCTTCTTCCAGAACATGAGCAGTTTCATGATTCCCCTTTAAGCCTTTGGGCAAACAACCTCACTTTAAAGGAAAGGAATTTCCATGGTCAGAATAGACAAGTTTTTTCCTTGTCATTTATCAGTTACCATACTTGGGGGCCGGGGAGTTTTGTTCCCTGTTTAGTCCATTAGTCACGAGGGCCATTGGTCACAGGTCTTCCTGACTGATGTGTCCTTGTGAACTAGCCCTAGTGAGCCTGCAGGCCTTGAGACGGGTGAAAAATGAATACACTTGCTATGTCTGAGAGAACATTCGCTCTTGCCTCCTCTTTTAAAACTTCTGAAGGGGCTTTCTCTGGGCAGACTGAATTGGATTTCTCTGTAGTTTTTCTCTGTAGATGATCTATTTAAAGTTTCTCTTCAGTTGTAGTATTTCAGGCATCCAGTATTCTCATTTACTGTCCTTTTGAAATTTTCTATCTTTGGGGCAATAAATACAGAGAGAAAGCCTTTGTATCTAGAATCTGACATTTATACCCCTCTACTAGGTGAGCTTCTGGAGACCAGAAACTGTACTTTCAATTCTGCAATGTCCTTAGTAACCTCTAGGATGTTTCTTTTCATGTCAAGTTAGAGAGAATGGAATATTCTGAGCTCCGTTGCATTTCTCGTCTACATCATCCAGGTTATGTTAATTATTGTAAATCGTTGTGAGTGGGGACTCTAGGTAGCCTCGTTCCCCCCAAAACAACTAGCACAACATATAGTTAATGATTAATATATTCTTGTTATTAATAAGTTAGTTGTGTTTGACCCAATCCAAAGGAAGGTAGTGTCTGCTTGAAGAGCTTTCATTAGTTAATAATTATTAAATGTTATAACAAATAAAAAATGTGCTGAAGACTTAGAAAAAAGTGTTTCAGCAATATCATTATCAATAGGTAAGTTTACTTTTCCTTTAGTTTCTGAAGTTATTTAAATTCAATCCAGCAGAAAGGAAGCCTTCTTGGATAAGTAGGATCCAAGATTAAGAAAAACAAAATGGAAGGAAGGGTTTAGGTAAATGAAATCTTCTGATGGTTAATCTGCATGTATAAAATCCACAGTAGATTTTTATTTCAACATAACTTAGTCCTATATAGGTAGAATTTGCTTCGGTTAAACACAGATACAAGTTCAAAATATATGACTGACAATGTACTAACTCTGAATGTAGCAAATATTTAGAATTAACTTTTAACCCAAACATTACTTCATGTTATCTTAATCTGCATTGGAAAATTTATCTAAGTAAATTAGTTGAGGTTGTACTCCCCAAAACTGAGTTATGCTTCATTGTTAAATAGCCCTGGGCTTCTTTTTTAAATGATAATATTTAGACTGATCCTTCCCTTCAGACTTGACTTTCCAGAAAGCAACAGTGTGGCTTTTGAGGCTGACTCTGAGTTGGAAGGAAACCATGAAGGTCATCTAATCTAGTGATTTCTCCACCTACGCACAGTGACACAGCTGGTTATTTGACATTTATGGGGGTACAAGTTATGCCTCCTGCCTGGGGAGGAAAAACTTCTTTTTACCCCTTAATTCATCCTCCAATCTGTGTGTCAAGAATTGAGCTGACCGTTTCAATCTACTTTCATCTAGTTTTATTTTACTTTTTTTCCCCGTTTAATCGTATTGGATGACATGAATTGGGGGAGACAGATGCTTAGTGCTTGAGAGGGGGGAACTATTAAAGGCAAAAGAAATCACATGAAAAGGATTTTCTGGGTTTTTCCAACTTGGATCTAGCTATTTTTGTAGGTTGATTTAGAGCAGGGCAAAAAGATTTTGACTTTCAAATCAAAGTGATGTAATCTCCTCAAGAGGCTTACTAGAATCCTTTCTGTCATTTTTTTTTTTAGGATAATAACAATCAAACAATAACAACCATAATAAAAACAACAATAATAACAACAGCAGCAATGATGTGTCAAGTGTTTTGAAACATTTTCTTGAACACTCATGACAACCCTATGAAGTACTATTTTAATCCCCACCTTGAGGAGGGGGGAAATGAGGAAATGAGGAAACTGAGGCACAGAGAAGTTAACTTGCCCAAAGTCACACACTTTAAATCTTCTTGAAAGAAATAGTCCATTTTTCCATTCATTATAGCTTGAACTAAATGTGATATTTACCCCTTTTAAACAGATGATTAAAAGAAAAATATGAAAATTTGAGTCGCTTATCATTTTGCATTAAATAGTGTGAGAAAAGCATATCACTGTTGCAAAAATCATTAGAAGAATGGAATAGAGATTAACAGTTACCATTTCTGGAATCTTGGATTTATGGTAAGATTTTTTTGAAATGGACTCTCAAACCATAAGAAATTTAGTATTTGTTAACTTAGAAATCCCTAAATTCTGAAATGCATTGTTTGTTTAGTTGTTAAACTACTAGAACTAGAGCTATCACTAGACATGTCAAACTACTAGAACTAGAGCTGTTACTTCAGCTGTTTTTCACAGGTTCAGGCCCACCCTCCCCCTTAAACAAGTTTTCCTTACTGTGGCCAATGCCCTCTGGGACTACACCTGACCAATGACCAGAGATGCACACTGTGAATTAAAGTGTACTAGGAATGTTGTTGTTACTATTATAGCTGAGAGGCATTCCATTCTCTGTCTAGTGAAGCCTTGGTTAACTCAAATCCAAATCACCAGAAACCTAAGGTAACAGGAATGTTTTTTATTCAAAGGAGGCAAATAATAAGAAAATAAGTTAATATTAGAATAATAAGAAAGCAGAGCACAAAGCACAAAGACTTCTTGAGAATGTTCTGGGAATGATGAATTCAGTCTACTATCTGATTGTTTTGTCCTTACCTTTATAGGGCTATACAGTGAATACTCACTTAAGGGGTGATAATACTGAGATGCAGGAAGATAGACCATCAGAACAGGGAGATTCCCCTTATTATTTAGATGAGGGCACTAGGCCCAGAGAGGTGGTCTGCATGAGGTCATTTTTAAAAGTGGTGCTATTGTCTTTTTATTGTTTCATCCTGCCTCAGTCATCAAAGATTCATTCATTATACTGCTTACTAAGGCAGGATGTAAATTAATGTGTTTTAGAAAACGTTTACCAAGGGTTGAGACAAACAGTATTTTCTGCTTTAATCATTTGCTTTTAGTCGAAAGGGTGGAAGGACAATATTTTGGATATGTGGAAAGGATTAAGATGCATAGAAAGGACAGAGGGGTAATAGGATAATACGAGAGAGCCAGCACGATTAAGTGGTAAATCATGTGGTACCAATTTTAAATACCAATGAACAACATTTCCCAAACAAAATTTCCCTGGGATATCAGTAGTTAAGCTGTAAAAAAAATCATCTTCCATGCCCAAGTTAGTTTTTGAAATGCTGACTCCTATATACCCCTCTTAGGAATTCACAACTGATGTTAACTTTTTACAGGCTCTGAGAATTCCTATAGTAGAGAAACGTATTTAACTTTGTTTAAACCAGAGTTTCCAATTTTATTTGAGGAATGGAACTTTTGAAAGCGTTCTAGGACAGTGTTGTTTAAACCCAGATTGCGAAATGCTGATTTAGGGATCCTGAGGATAAGGGAGCCAAGTGGTAGGTGAGCAGAGTTGAGAGCTTTGTGGAGAACAGGGCATTTGAGCGAGGATTTAAAGAATGGGTGAGGTGAGAATATACAGAGAGGAACAAGGATGAGCAAAAGTATGGGCCAGGAATGAGCACCAGACCTGGCACTCAGCTGGTGTTCAGTAGATGTTAACTGAGTGAACATATGAGTGAAAATATGATTTCCATGGAAGGCAGTTCAAATATTGGCTGGACTGGAATGAAAAACTGAGGAGAGGTGGACACAGTTTAACAGGCAGCATCATCAGATTCTGGAGGGTCAAGCTGAATATTCAGGTCTTGATCCAACAGGGAACACTTGTTGGTTCCTGGGCAGAGGACGACGCAGTAAAATAGTGTTTGGCAAGAATACCCCGAGGGTGGTTTGGAGCCAGGTAGGGATGGAAAAGACCAAAACTATAGTGAAGATCAAGGAGCCTTAGAAAGTGATCTAAGCTCTGTGGGTGAAAAGTAGGTCACATACTGGTTTTTATACATGCCTAAGTAAAAGCAAAAACAGGAGACCTTTTTAAATATAAGAAGTAAACTAGACTGTTCCATCACGACTATTTTTGATATCTTGAAGAACACAGGGATAGTGAAGTATTATAATAGGTAGGAAAAATGTCCCTGGAGATAGGAAACTTGAGGTATATATATGATATATATATATATCTATTACTAAGATGTATTTATCCTTGATTACGCTTGCAGGGTATGAAATTCAGGATAAATTATTCTGTCAGGAAATGTCATTAGCCAGAGTTCCTGAAGTGGTTAGACACAGGCTTTCCAAGTGTTTTTGATGTCCTCATATTGCAAAACTGTTTATGTGAATAAGCATGTAATTTCTCTTTATGCATCTTATGAAAACTCCTAGGACTCTCAACATAATTCCCTTTCTTAAAGAAAGAAAACTAAAGTAGCGTTCAGTCAACATTTATGTGCTTGTCTTCGTTTTGAGTTATTGGTTATTTTCTGTTTGCTCTGCTTAGCTCTCTTTCATTCACTCTTAGGCTAGACAAAGAGTTCAGTTCTCTTTGGGGTGAAATATTTTCCAGAACAGTTATGAGAATCAACCAAAATAAAAAACTTTCCACAAGAAAAAAAAAAAAATCCCAGTCTTAAATAGCATTACTTTTTAAACAATGATATAAAGATAAGTCACATCACAGCCATTATTGCTTGGTGGCTTGAATGCTCAGATCATTTTGACGGGTGGTCTTGAAATGCCTGCCCCTTTATTCAATATTCAGTGACTCTGTCGACCTTTATAATTTGATTTATAGTGTACCTTTCCTGAGAAGTTGCCACCTCTCCACCATAGACCCTAAACCACCTACCATATCACACATCCATGCTTTCCAATCTACTTTTACTTCCGGGCACAGAATTAGTATTTTATTTACACAATTAGCATGTTCTATTTGTGTACTTATTTCTCCTGGGTTCTTCATCATTGCATCTGTCTTTTCCTAAGAGGTCTTGGAGATCATTGCTCTGCACTAGTCCTTCTCAACCGCTGAAGATGAGAGTCACCTGGAGAGCTTTTTAAACATTCTGATGCATAGGTCTCACCCTGTAAGATCATGATTTAATTTATAGAACCACTGATCTATATCAAACCCAAATTATGAAAACTATATTGTAGTGAGTAGTACAATGTCAGGAAATCTGTGAACATTTGGTAAATATTTTAAATTAAGGTAATGAAAATTGTCTAGGAAGTTTCAAGCTGCCAGTACAATGCCAAGTTTCTTTCTTTCCTTCTTTGGGTTTTTTTTTTTTTTTTAATGTTTTTGTTTGTTTATTTGTTTTTATAAATTTATTTATTTATTTTAGGCTGTGTTGGGTCTTCGTTTCTGTGCGAGGGCTTTCTCTACTTGTGGCAAGCGGGGGCCACTCCTCATCGCGGTGCGCGGGCCTCTCACTATCGCGGCCTGTCTTGTTGCGGAGCACAGGCTCCAGACGCACAGGCTCAGTAGTTGTGGCTCACGGGCCCAGTTGCTCCGTGGCATGTGGGATCTTCCCAGACCAGGGCTCGAACCTGTGTCCCCTGCATTGGCAGGCAGATTCTCAACCACTGCGCCACCAGGGAAGCCCTTCTTTGGTTTTTTTGGTAACAATTTTATACAGATTCTTGTGTGCATTTTTGTGTGTGTGTGTGTGTGTGTATGCATTTAATACTAGTGGCTACGTCTTTTAATTAACTCAAGGGTAAAATCTAATGATAATAAAATCACTTTTGGATTCCAGACTTTATATATCATTCATGTTTTTTTAAAAAAAATCAATATACCAATGCAATATCTATATGTCCTATGTAGCAGATACTGTTGGAACATTTAAACATGCATTTTTTTTGGAAATTAAAAAAAGAAGTCTTTTAGGAAATATGCCTCCCCCCATTCTTGGTGTATGTGTGTTTTCAGCCTTTGAGTGATAATTTTTGGAATGACTGTTCTGAAATTTTACCTATAAATTATTGTCCTATGGCCTGAGTCTGTTAGAGAACACACAACCAGAGTGTAACACCCCAGGGGAGTCATGGGGTGGTGTGGGAAGGTATGGAAATAGCAAAGGTGTGGTGTGCCCCGGGCGGGAAGGGGTGGGACCGACACCTGAGCCCCACTTACCAGTAGACAAAGCCACATATTCAATGTGGAATAAACCCCAAATTATACTTCCACAGGGCTTTTTTTCTCATACCTCTTCCCAGTAGCTTTGTCCTGAAAACCTTTTTTCATGTAAGTGCCTGATGATTATGCTTCTCACCAATGCCTGGATGAGAAATGGAATTATACCATTTTACATGAGCAGTTTGAAAGCTTGAATTAAATAATTTTCTCAACTTTTGAGGACAGCAGACCTTGAGAACGGAGTTTCCTGAACAAATAGAAACTATAAAATAGTTGTACTTTTGTTATATATTTAAAACATCCTCTCTGCTAAGTTTAGTTTTTCAGTACTTGTAAATCATCGTGCCTTCCAGAGAGGTTTTGAACATCATGAATCTAGATGCTGCTTTTCAACTCTAGTGGAAATACTCTTCTCAGCTTCTGGATTTGGAACTACTTTGCAAAAGTTCTCTTGAGTTCTTGGAGGCTATAAAGCAATTCATGGGCAATTAAACAGGGGTATCTCTTGTTTGTGTCTTAGATGCACACCTGAAAAGAATCATTTGGGCAGATTTGACTGATAAACGAGCACTGGTTGGAAAGAGGATGCGTGGAAAAAAAAAAAAGGGGGTGCGTGGTGTGCAGGTTCAGCAGGACATCTTGACTGGTGGCAGTGACAGAGGGTCTGGGGTGACCTGTCCTCGGGGACACAAAAGGGTTGCACATTTCCAGTCATCAATCACTTCTGGAACAGCTGTTTTAAATGCTTAAGCCTAACCAATAGGGACATGGCACAGCCAGGCGGCTAGAGGTTAATGCACTTTCCTGTAGGGAGGGGAAGTGTTTGGATGCTCACACACAGTCAGTTGTGATGAGCATGAAATTCCAGGAGGAGGTGCATTTGGAGAGGTCGTGTGTATGGGGGAAATTTCAGAAATTGAGTTTTGAAAGTACTAAAAGCCTTATGAGAAATCTAAAGACGCAATAGGACGTCTCACAGATTATTTTAGTTAATCGAGAGTTTCAGCTGACAAAAGTGACTGTCACCAAGGTTGGTTACTTATACACTTCATGACATTAGATCCTTGCTTACTTATACACTTCATGACATTAGATCCTTTGTAGGCTTGTAAACCATGTAGTTACATGCTGCCCCTTCAGACATTTTAATTTATGGTTGGCACACTTCCTTAGCTGTGCAGAATTTTCCAGTCATACCAAAGCTAAACTGGAAGGGTGACAAATATGACATTGGTTTTTGAAGCTTAGATCCAATTTAAATAACTTGCTTCTGAAAGAATATTTATGTTGAAGAGTAAATTGCAAAAGCACTTTTGTAAAGTATGCACCGAATTGCAGGCACATCCAGAAATAAGGACCAGATTTGATGTTCCTGCTTGTTGCGCTTGTTGTAGATTTCTTACAAAAGTTGAGGCACATCATCTAGATTTTTCCAGATATATCCAGAAGTCCCAGAATAAATTCAGGCAAATTTGAGACCTACAAGCATTAAGTGCTTTCTTGTGGGTGGTGGGTAGGCTTGTTTCTGATCAGAAAAGAGGCTATGTTGTTCATCTGTTCATCTTTTTCCACATCTTTTTTCTTTTTTTTTTTTTTGTTGATATTTCTCAGACCTTTTCTTTCGGGTACCTCAGGATTTGATAAGACCCAAATTAACCTAGTTGGGCAGCTCCACATAGGAACATCGTCTGGAATAGGCCCAGTTAGGACTTGTGTGGGCAAATATTTTCCAGAATTACTCTCAACACTTAAAAACTCAGTTTTATCTTTCTCCAATGACTTCAGTTTTGAAATCCATACAAAAAAACCCAAAAATTATGTGATTTCACTGTTATTTACTTGTCTTTTAAATATTTTCTCATACCTGTAATCACTGTTCTAATAAAACAGCAGTCACTTCATGTATTGGACCTTTCTTTTTTATTCTTCTTTTCTCTTTCCCATTTTATCATCGAACTTTCCTCTACCAATACCTAAAATGGTGCCATTTTTCTGCCACATTTCTGACCTCAGGTGCAAAGGACTAATTATACTGCCACGGGATTTTCTCCAAAGGCAAAGTCTGAATATGAATTTGTTGATTCAATATTATGACCTAAAAATGAACTACTTTCAAGAACTAAATCAATTGTGTAAAGAAACTCTCCATTAGAGGAATTTTATTTTCTCACTAAAACTCCTGGGAAAAAATTATAGTACAAGGTTATGTTAGAGATACGCTCCGTGAAGGTTGACAAGTATAATAATAATACACAGCCAATTTATGCACTTTATCAAAGGAATTAATTTACATATTTTAAAATTTTTATTTAATTTTATTTATTTTATTTGTTATTTTAGATTCACTTAATGGACCTTCATGGTTGTCATTTCGTGATCTGTACCATTACTTAGACAAATTGAAATCATTTTGAAAGTTTATCCCACATCTCCCTTCAAAGAAAAGGTTTTGGATTTTCTTAAGTTTTCTTACTTTTACTGAGCTGATTTCCCCCAAGAAATAAAAAATGACTTTATAACTTTGAACTTGCCAGCTGAGTCACAGCAGGCCTGAATATAAAAGAGCTGAAAACACGTGTGTGCATTCCTACCCCAAGCAGCATTCTTTCTTCCATAGATCACTGTCACTAAAGAATTCAGTTAAATACAAAGACCCTCAGGTAGAAATGGGCTGTTAAGGGCCACCCCGAGTCTCTGAGTCTGTGAGGGAGCTGGAGAAAGCCACTCAGACGCACGAGCCCTGCTGGAAAGGTCATTAGTAAATGCCTGTCACTCCAGGCTAGGAAATGGTTTCTTGGACCCCAAGCAGGTTAAAAATAAAATTTAAAAAAAAATGGGGGTGGGGGAGGGGAGCTTGCATTAAGACTTTTCCGTCTTATTAAAATTAGCAAGAATGCTTACTGCTTTATTCATTATAATAAAGGATCAGCAGCTCAGTTATTTTGTCCTACAGCATTCTGTTTCTGCACCATGAATACTTGTAATATTATAAATGATGATGATATTATATTAAATGGATGATATTATAATAATAGCTATAATAATGGAGTCATAGATACTGTCTATGGCTCCTTTCAGTTTCATTGACTCTGACAAGTATAATATTAAAATTGGAGGCTTTATAGCCGAATATCAAATATGAGGTCAAAAAATGAAGGTTGATTTCAGGGGTCCCAACCCGCATCCTATTCTTGTGACTGCAGTTTGCATTGTTATAGCACCCTTTTATCAAGGACTGCTCAATAATTTTGTGAACACTATTAAGGCTTACAGGCTGCTATAAATTTACACTAGCAGCTGGGTGATCTGTTCAGAGTTCTGGATTTTTTCCTAGCTTACATTCGCTGGTGGTTGCAAATGCCCTAGAACACGGATGGTGGGGCTTGTGTTTCCATCCTGTGCAATTTTTTGTTATAACATAGGAAGGAGAGCAGATTTCGGCTTGAAATCATGTAAATGGTAAAGTGGCAAACGGAGACTGGGGGCCGTGACTCCCAGTTCTTCTACTGTACCTCCGACACAACATTTCATCAGGGAAACCAGGAAAATGACTTTCACTGGAAAGTCAAATATAAAACCAACCACGCTGGTTTTATATCATTTTTATGTGTCATATTTTATGGCATTAGTCATAGTGCTTATTTGATTTCTAATACTATAAACCCTGTTAATTATAGTCAATAAGCAGTTTTGAGGATTTTTTTGCCCCCCTATAAAGCTGGTTACTGTATATGGTGTGATGAGAGGAAAACGACAGGCATCCGGGGGAAGTTGTGTGCATTTATTTACCCATTGGTGCAGTTGACAGTTGCCAGCCACCCATGCTGATTCTGAAATGAGGACCTGAACTTTGTTTTTGTGCCCCCATGGTGGGTAATGCGCTGATACCACATTTTAGACTGCAGAGATGTGTACTGTAGACAGAAACTCCTGCTTTCTTCTCTCTGGAGAAGAATGGGCATTAAAAAAATTATTTTCAGTTTTGAATTAGAAATAGAAAAAATTTGTATCTGTAACTTGTATATCTTCTTTACTCATATCCTTCTGTGGCTATTTGAGGTATCTTTGTCTCCAGAGATTTTCAAGCATCTAATAGATCTTTATATGTAGTAATGAATCATTTCTGTCCATGAGTCTTTTGGGGTTAAGAAGCTTGAATAAAGTGATGTACAATTTAGTGTTCTTTGCAGTATCCTGGTAGATGACATTCAAGTAGCTCTCTGTCATACCCAGGTGAGAAGAGGAATTTTGGAGAATTGTGTTTTATACGTAGGGTCCCCCAACTTTATTTCTTCTCATGTAGCTTTCATTTGGACCACTTTTTGAGACTCCCCCTGAGCATCCAGTGTGGGAATTAAGCACCTATCTTTTTTTGAAGCATTTGAGTTCTGTTACTACCAGTTGGATTTAGAGGCCCTGGTTTCATCATTGAGACAATTTAATACATTTGCCTATTACATTGTACCTAACTGCAGGATAAATGCCAGAGAGGGGGAAAAAGGACTAATTCATGACTGGGAAATGAGAGCCTAGAAATCTAAATATTTGCTATAGAGCTGTTTCTATCCAGCCTGTATGTGTCCTGATACCACAGTGGAACTTGGTCAACCCGTGAGTTTTGTAGAGAATGACTGTGTCACATTGCTATTAGAATGGAAGAAGAGGCAGTTCAAACCAAGAAGTGGTTTGAAAAGTCTTAAATTCCTGATGAATGGTTAAAACTCTGGTGAATGCAAGCTAACAAATATCTTGACTGTGTAAGACTTCAGGACTCTGAAGAACAGAGTTTCAGGTTTTCATGCTGCTGCCAGGGCACTGGGCCAAGGTACTCAATGCCTCTGGGAAATTCCGCATCTGTGAATTAATGAGGTTGAGTTAGATGGTTCATGTGTTTCCTCCCAGCTCTAAGGTTCTCTGATTCTGTGACATTATAACAGGTCCCCAAAATAATTGCACAGACAGACAAGACTTCCTTTTATGTTATTAGGTGTAATGGGTCAGGGGAGGAGATCATTAATTATGCCCAGAACAATATTATCTCTTTGGAGGCTCCTGTAGCTATTCCATTTGAAGAAGAGTCTCTATTAGTTGAAGGATGAGAATTTTCAAGGTGCCATGATCAATGGATTAACTGCCAATAGGATTTTCCAAAGGCAAGTGATATTTTTCTCCCTCTCCATCTCCCTCTCCCTCTCCATTTTGTTTCTCATTCTTTCATTTTCTCACCTTTTCCACCTCTGCTTATTTCTTAGTTGACATTATTTGGGGCCTAAGTATATTTTAGTATGTACATGAAGTTAACACAAATATTTATTGAATTATTATTCTATATATTGAATATTCATTTATTTAATCAGCATATATGTTTTGAGCATCTTTTCTATGTCAGGTACCCTATTAGGTGCTGGGATTACAACAATGAAAAGACAGAATTGACCCTTGCCAAATGGTACATACAGTCCAGTAGAAATAAAATACAATTTCTTGTTTCAATTTTGAGAGGAATTTGAAACTACTGTTTTATAACTAAATTAAATTGCTCTTTACTTATTTGTGGACTTTTATTATCTTATTTTTTCTTTTCATGGATTAGTGAGAATTTATATGAAATAATAATCCCTATACTTTCCTATATCACCCTCTTGAGTATCCAGAGGATTCAATTGAATATTCAGCCCTTTACAATGTGTTCTTGTTTGCATTTGTGATTTCAGACAGGAAAGGTGCTCTCCATATATTGCTGTATTCTTGAGGGTAGAGAGTCAAAGGATTACTTGAAGGAAAAAAAAATGTCTGACAATCACTGGACTCAAGAAACACTCATATATTCACTCGTGTCACAAAGTTCCAATATAAAATAGAGTTTATCCATTTCCTGACTACAGCCTTTTCAAGAGCATAATTGTAGCGTCTTGTATACCAACTTCTAATTCATTTTTGTTGTTACTGCTTTTATTGCCTTTAACTGAGATTGTTTAATTACAGGCCAAGTTTGTGGTTTCCTAGCTTTCTTTTCACAAGCTGGCAAGGACTTGTAAGGAGACCTAGGAGAGCTATGTTAAAAACTCTTAAAAAAATGTTGCCAGAGAAATAAAAAATACTTTCTCTGCTTCATCACCTCCAGGGCTCAGAGTCATTCCTCTTAAATTCCTCTGGACCCCCCGCAGGCTTTCTAGCTTTGGCCATGACCGCTATGGCTTTAGCTTCAGAAGAAAGGAAAGTGGTGAACTTTGGTCTTAGGTGTCGGTTGGGAACCAAGAGAATTTGGTAAATTTTTAACATCATATTTTGAAGCTATCCGCTCTTTTTTTCTTTCCTTTTTTTTCCCTTCTCCAGTTTTACTTGTGATTTCACAATATCCCTCTGACTTCATAGACTACTTTGAAAATATAAACTACCTTTGTATTTTTCTCAATGTATAGCGTTGGGTCTTGACCTGGCATTAACTTTTTTCCCTAGCTTTATTGAGATAGAGTTGACATATAACATGCATAAGTTTAAGATTTTTAGTGTGATGATTTGATATATGTCTGTATTGCACAATGATTACCACGATAAGGTTAGTTAACATCTCTATCACCTCACTTAGTTACCTTTTTTTGTGGTGAGAAATTTAAGATCCTCTCTCTTAGCAAGTTTTAGGTATATAATATGGTGTTGTTAAATATAGTCACCATGCTGTACATTAGATCCCCAGAACTTATTCATCTTATAACTGGAAGTTTGTACCTTTTGACCAACATCTCCCCATTTCCCCCACCCCGTAACCCTTGGCAACCACTGTTATACTCTCTGTTTCTGAGTTTAGCTCTTTTAGATTTCACATGTAAGTGAGATCATGGAGTATTTATCTTTTTCTGTCTGACTTATTTCACTTAGCATAATGCCCTCAAGGTCATTGATGTTGTAGCAAGTTGCAGGATTTCTTTCTTTCTCAGGCTGAATAATATTCCGGTGGTGGTGGTGGTGTGTGTGTTTATCCATTGATCTGTCCAATGACACTTAGCTTCTTCTCCACGTCTTGACTGTTGTGAATAGCTGGCACTGGCTTTTATATTTAGAAATAATAAAAAAACAGAATTATGAAGTTTAAGGTTTCTATTAAAATGGAGCAAATTTGCTAGTCCAAACCACACACATACACATACACACAGATACATAAACACACAGAGGAAATAGTAAAATAGAATAGTCACTTCCCTCTTTGTCTCCTTCTTGCTGTCTCCTTTTCCCCCTTTTCTCTCTTTCACTCCTCCTGTGATCCATCTAATCACATTTTTATGAAGTGTTTTGTCTTCTGGATGTCTGTAATCAAAGCACACATAGTGAAATCTGTGTAACCACTCACATGCTAACAAGCAGATAAATTGAGGTACTTAAATAATGCTCAGGTGATTTACAGCAAGAGGGAGGGATACATCCTTGTGCAAGATGAGAGATCACCTTGTAGTTCTGTAGCTTCTATATCTTCTGTTGTTTTAATATAGAGAAAAAAATGCCTTGCTCTTTACCAATGGCAAAATATCTAAAACCGCCAAGTACCCATAATTCCTTTGCCAAGTCACATATTTTCTCCTCTCTCCCTCCAGTTAGATTTCTGGTTCTCCATTGTTGCTCTGTTGTATTTTATTGTTTCTCCTCTTAATTGTTCTTGTTGGAAGGCAGATGGCTTTAACATGCTCTGCCATAATGTGCTTTACACGCATTTAAAGGGAAGTGTGGAATCAAGTTATTATAAGAATTTTTCTCTTCTTTGATGCTTGTATCCATTCAAATTGGTAGCAAATGTTCTCCCGTAGGTCCTTGTGGAATTTTAAAACATTCTTGAGAAAATATTAGCAGATATTTTAAATACCTTTTCATGAATTGGGCTTAAGTGAGACTGAAAAGAGGATGAAGGATCAAGAGCATTATTTCCAGATTC
The DNA here is from genome assembly GCF_965194825.1 of Balaenoptera physalus. NCBI lineage: Eukaryota > Metazoa > Chordata > Mammalia > Artiodactyla > Balaenopteridae > Balaenoptera > Balaenoptera physalus. The sequence goes on along the minus strand of NC_138883.1, from coordinate 83,487,683 downwards.
TCTTTACATGGTTAAACTCAAGGGTACTTTTACTCTTTACCAAGTTTCTTCTTCTCCATTATAAGATATTCTTCTCCTCCACAGATGCCAAACACCCACAAATAAATGAAACTTTTGCAACATGCTGTTTTCCCCTTAGCATTGAAAATTTCCATCTTTGGCTCACATAAAAACTATCTTCTTTTGCTGTAATGATGCTTCCCAATAATATAAAGGAGATACCTGCATTCCTTTCCCTTCCCTTCCCTTCCCTTCCCTTCCCTTCCCTTCCCTTCCCTTCCCTTCCCTTCCCTTCCCTTCCCTTCCCTTCCCCTTCCCTTCCCTTCCCTTCCCTTCCCTTCCCTTCCCTTCCCTTCCCTTCCCTTCCCCTTCCCTTCCCTTCCCTTCCCTTCCCTTCCCTTCCCTTCCCTTCCCTTCCCTCCCCTCCCCTCCCCTCCCCTCCCCTCCCCTCCCCTCCCCTCCCCTCCCCTCCCCTCCCCTCCCCTCCCCTTCCCTTCCCTTCCCTTCCCTTCCCTTCCCTTCCCTTCCCTTCCCTTCCTGTTTCTCAGTCGCCTTTGCCTCATGACATATGTAAGACCTAGCCTCTCAGGCATTCTCGCTCTGAACTAATGGATGGGCAGGGAGAGTGGAGAATCCACTCCATGTCAAGTGGTGATAGAAGTGTCAGTTTATTAAGGCAGAGTGCAGCACCAGTGGTGTGATGCTGGTCAGTAGCTCAGCTAGCTAGCTGAGTGGTCCAGTGGAAGCAGCAGCCTTGAACTCTGTGGCATGATTTTGGTGGTGGTTGTTAGCCTCCTGTTGTTCCTGACTGTTTTCCAAAGCCCTTCTCTAGCCTTCTCAGTGATTATGTGAGAACATCCAACATTGATTCAATCAGTTCTGTTTCTGCTTAAAGCAGCCAGTCTCAGTTTTGCTATTTCTGTTATTTGCAACTAAGAACCCTAATTGGTATGAAATTTGACACCAGGAATGGTTTCAAAAAATGGAACCACAGAGAAATTGGGTGGCGGGTGGGGAGACTGGCTTAGTTGGAGCTGAAGGTAGTAGAAAGTCCAGCTGCGTAAGGAATGAGACCCTGGCATACCATAACATTCAGGGGCAAGTCATCAGATAACACACCTGTGAACTTCTAGAATTAAGTGAAGGAAAAAGGTTTTTGGGAGCCAAGCGGGAGCTTCCATAAAATAATGTGATGGGATGAGGATTTGAAGGACAGGGGTGGTGTGGTAGCTACTTCTAACAGTGCTGGCTAGCTTAAAGAAAGAGAATTTGATCTCAAATTCCTAAATGTTTTTTTCTCTAAGTGTGGATTAAAAACTAGAGACTTGCTATGACTACGCTAAAATAATCTCTTATCTTTTGTAATTCGGGGTGGAAAAGGTCAAAAGCCAAATGCAATCATGTGGGTTGCTGAATTAGAGTGTCAGTTGAATTCACAACCAGGTCCCTTATGTTAAAGTTGGGGCTTTGAGAGAGAAAGGGTGGGACTCTGAGAATTAGGACAGGGGATATGGCAGGATTTGGTGAACTTGGGGTACCTTGAATCCTTAGAGTCGTCAAGCCACCCTTGCCAGCTGAAGTCCCACCCGTGTCTCTGTTTGATGAGGCTATTCCTCTTTCGATTGAATTCTCTGTCACCTGAAGGAGTTGCATTACAAAGTCAGTTTTCTCTATGTGCCTGTGTACCATTCCCAGACCTACAACTCAACTTGGATCTCAGCATACCTCAAAATGCCAATGACAAAGTCAAAGCTAGGAGGAGACGGTTTATGGTGCTAAAAATTGTAAGATTTTGCCAATTAATATTGAAAAAAATCCAGGAAATATGCAAGAGAATGAATTTTGAAGGTTCTATGTCCAAGAAAGGAAAATACAATTTTAGCCGGGTTGAATTTATTCCTGTGGGAACAGTTAATTGGAGATTCTGGATTCAGTGTACTAGCCCGAATAGGTGGCATTGATTCTAACTGTTTCCTTGATTGGTTGACCAAAACTTGGACTTGAGCCCCACTGAGATGCTAGACATTCCTTTATAGACTGTAGGAGCAAGGAATCCAAACACTTAAGGAGGTAAGATCATCAGTGGGGATATATCATAGGTATCGAATCCCTTGAGGGTGTCCTGATGAGACTCTTTAATGAAAGCTTGAGAGATACAGTGATGAGGGGCCCACTCACATCTTTAGGAAAAAAATGAGTGGTCATTCTCTGTAGGCCAGTGGTGCTGATGGAAGATGCTCAAGCTAAAATGGGGCTCCCTGATGTTACTAGGGATATTAGGATCGTGAGATAATGGAGCTTAAGGAGCAGCACTTTACCATTAGAAGGCAAGGTGGGCAACATGGCTACCGTAATAGGCTGCAGGATGGGCATTTTAATTGGAATGACAATCAGGGATCTTTGGAAATGGCTGTTGATGATGGGATCCCTGTGACTGAAATAGATAAACACTTAGCTATGCTACTTGGTTTTTACAACCAAAAAACTCTGCATCTTGGGCAAACAGAGGCCTGATTTTACTCATTGCAGTAGGAAGTCATAACCTGTCACCTAATTCCCAGACAGGGATCAGTTCATAAGCTCGACATCCTTTAAATGGAAGCAAGGTCAAAAACTTGCTAGACAGGGCTCTACAAAAGAGACCTGAGCGTACTTATTAGAGTAACCAGTGAAAAGGCAATATTAAGACCTTTCAGAGATTAGTGGACACTTGCTCCATTTAAGATATAGTCTCTTTTTTGGAGCAGCCAAACACATGCCTTGATATTTGTGGTGCATTTATTTATCTGGCAAATGCCTTTTCCTCTAGGCAAATAAGCAGAGAATACCCTAGAAACAATTTGCTTTTATCTGGTAGGAGCAGCATAATAACTTCACTGTCTTGCCTCAAGGTGGGTGATACCTCCTTTCTGGCACTGCGACACCATTTTGTCCACAAGGTTGTTGCTCATCACACAGGACATCACGCTAGTTCAATATATTGTGACATGGTAATAGGATCTGAAGAGCAGGATATAGCAGGCACCACTGATGTCTTGGTGTAAGATAACGTGTGTACTAGCAGGAAGGAGACAATCTAGGCAGTCTGCTGGCATCCACAGAACAGTGAAGCTCCTTTCTCTATCCCTTACCACTGACAAAGTAATTCTCACCGTGTTATAGATACTTTATTTTGTTGTGAGAAATAGTCCTGAAAGGATCATATGCTGATGTGGTGATGGAAATGAATAAAGGGAAAAGTAGTTTGAGAAAGTTATGGTTCTTGGCCAAAAAATGGAATTGTTGACAAATTAAAGTAGAAAGTTGCATTTGGAAATGGGGCTAGTTTATGAAATCTATAATATGCTCTATGCAGGTGCTGCTAAGCGAAATTCCTTCAGAGAGCAGCAAGGTTATATAAATGTATGAGATGGATGAGGGTAGGACAGTAGAGAGAAGGATTGTCCTGGCAGATTAGAGAATATACACATTCTTCTTGAAGGCATTTAAATTAAAAAAATTTAGAAACACTAGACTGTGCAAAAGAAACATTTTGGTTTGTGATACTACTATGACAACAGAAGTAAGAAAAAGTGATTCATCAAATTATTCGAGCAAAGATTCCAAATAGTGCAAATATCACTCATCAAGTAGGAGATCAAATTTTACCAGAGAATAAAAAAGGGTGTTTAAGTCATGGTATGAGCCCATACAGGTGCAACACATACCTCTCCAAGAAAAAGTATTTCATTCATTAACCAAATTTTGTTAAGCTCCTACTATGTCAAAATACTTTTCTAGGCTCTGGGGATAGAGGCATGAAATGAGCAGTCAACATCTCTGTCCGCATTTTGCTTGCATTCTAGTGGAAGGAGGCAGGCAACAAAACACAAGTAAATTATAGAGAATGTAAGAAGGAGAAGTGCTGTGTATGGAGAGAAATAAGGCAGGGAAGGGGCATCAGGAGTGGAAGTACAGAAGGAAGCTGTTGTACTTTTACGTAGGGTGGTCAGGGAAGGGTTCCATGAGAAGGTGACATTTGAACAAATACTTGAAAGACACGAGGGAACAAGTTGTGAAGATATCTGGAAGGTGGTCCATTTCAGGAAGGTGGACAGCAAGGGCAACATCCCTAAGACAGGAGCATGTGCCTCATGTTCAAGGAACAGCAAGGTAGTGAGTGTGGCTGGATGGAGTGAATGAGGAGGGAAATAGGAGATAAAAACCCAACAGTGATAGGGGCACCAAACTCCTAGGAGTTTGGCTTTTACTCTGAGGAAGCTGGGGACCATTGGAGGATTCTAAGTAGAAAAGCACCCAATGGTGTAACTTACATTTTTGATTGGATTCTCGGGGTTGAGAATGCTCAATAGGGCAGCAAGGGGAAGCAGAGAGAGCAATCTGGAGGACAGGCAGCATCTGGTGGGAAATGATGATAGATTAGGGTGATAGCACAGAGGAAGTGAGACTAAGTTAGATTCTGGATATGGTTTGAGGTAGAACCAAAAAGATTTCCAGATATATTGTAGGCATGGTGTGAGAGAAAGAATGGAACCAGTGGTGGCTCCAAGGTTTCTCACTTGAGCAGCTGGAAAGCTGGAATTGCTATTAACTGACATGGAGACTGTGGGAGGAGCAGGGTTAAGGGTGACATCAAGAATATGGCTTCGGACATGTTAAATTTCAGGTGCATATTGCATATCTAAGTGGAGATGTTAAATAGGAAGTGGGACAGATGAATTTAAAGTTAGAGGAGTGGTCCAAGCAAGAGGTACAGATTTGGGAGTTAACCCTGTATAGATGCATGAGATCACCAAGGTAGTGAGATTAGTAGAAAAGAGAATTGATCCAAGGACTGAGCCCTGGGGCATTCCCCAAGGTAAAGAGGTTGGGGAAATGAGGAAAAACTAGCCAAGGAGTCAGCGAGGAGGAGCAGCCAGTAAAGAAGGTGGAAAGTCAGGAGAGAGCAGTGGTCTGGAAGCCAAGTGAAGAGTCATCAGCTGTCGTACACTGCTGAGAGATCCGGTAAGACGGGGACTGGCAATTGACCGCTGCTTTAGAAATGTGGAGGACATTGGTACCACGGACAAGTGCAATTTGGATGGAGTGGACTAAATCCTATCTGGAGTGGGCTTAAGAGACATTAGAGGGAGAGGGATTTGATGACATTAAGACTATTTAAAGAAATTTTATTGTAAAGAAAATGAGAGAATGGAGTGGTGGGTGGAGAGAGGTATGGGGTCAAAGGTGGGTGTTTTCTTAAGATGGAAGAAGAACAAACTTTTTGTATGCTCATAGGAATAATTTAGGAGAGAGAGGGGAACGTGGTGATGCAGAAGAGAGTGGGGAGAATTGATAAAGCAATGACCTTGAGTAGGCAAGAAGGGGTTATCTCTCATGTGCAAGTGGAGGGATTGGCCAAAGAGAGAAGCATGGAGAGTTCATCTAGTGATGAGGGGCAGCAGGGCATGTGGTATAGATTCTGGTAGATGGGGTGGTAGAGCTTGTGGATGAACTGAAGGGAAAGTCAGGAGCCCATACATATATTTCTGTATTTGTAAATTTGGGGATCATGTGAGTCTCTCTAAAAGAGGTTAGATCTTTCAGGAATGTCAGTGGTCTATTCTGTTGTTACAGTTCTTTCAGTATGTGTGGCAACCAACTGTAGTGTTTGAGCTTACATGAAGATGATGCTAACCGACATCTAATCTTTTAATATCTAGCTTTTAAATATGAAATGTATTTGAAATAAATTAGATTGATAATGTACAGTGGTTTCAGTCTTGAAATAGAGTATTAAAATCCCTAATGAAGCTTCAATTTCATGTATTCATTAAAGTAATTAACTACATCTAAAGATTTTCATTTCCACTGGCTTCACAGTTATATATTATTAATTTTAATATGGTAAGTTAGTTATGGGATGATAATTATATTAATACTATGGATTGATAGACTCATAATTTATAAGTACAAAATTAATTTTAACAAGTTAGTCATGAAAAAGTCACTGGCTTAATTAACTAATGAATTCAGTTAAAATACATTTTAATAATTAAAAAACTAGATTTATTAAGTTAGTTGTTTTGGCATTTTACAAGGATGGTCTATGTGGGGAAGATTTTGGACATTAAAAAATGGTAATTATAGTAAGGGAATTTACATCCAGCAAATGGAAGCACTTATATGAATCTACTTCCCTGTGTTTCCATTTTTTCCAAATGCATTTTGTATTTCAGCCTATCATCCTTAAATCAATTATTATTAACTGCTTTAGGGGAAATTGTGTTTTTACCATGCATACTTGAAGTTAAAACATTAATTTGAAATTTGATTAAAAAGAGATAAAGGCTGTTCATTATTTTGTCTGACTTCCAGGGGCAGTATTTTTATATCATAAAATCAGAAAGTACATATAAAGCTTCTACTGCTTTTTTTTTTTTTTTCTATTTCTTCAGCCAGGATATCTTAACATATTCAATGAGGTGATGTTTTAATACCACCACACTGAATATGGATTGTATTGTCCGTCTTGATACCCTGCATATTCCATTCTAAATAAGTGACTCGGCACCCCAACCTGGAGCAGAGGCTGGAGCTCGTCCTAGCCTATCACTGGAAATCAAAAGAGAGAATGTTAACATGACATGATTAGAAAATATATCCTATGAAAAGTGGGGAGCCTATTTTGCCTTGCTTATTTGAAGTATTTATTTACTAATAAAGAACCTTTTCAGAAGGCTCTTTCCCTATAAATATTTATGAAAAGAAATGGCTTTCTGCCATGCTTGTGTGGCTTTCTGTATAAGTAAATGAGTAGATTTCCGTAATTAAACCTAACCACAAAGACTGTGATTATTATCGAGTTCTATTTTCATGGCAGACCAAATTAAACCTCTATGTCAAGCATGTAGTGAATAGCACAGTGATAGGTCCAGAGTGTAGGCTTTTTATTGCACTTGGGAATTCTTGTGAATCTGAAGCATTTTTCCTTGGTCAGTGGAACCAAATTCCTAAAGTTGGTGGGGATGAGGGGGCATCCACAGCTAGGGTGAGTCATTGCCTGTGGAGGGTGATTCAGAGAGGACCAGAAGTATCCTCTTCCTTCAACCAATTTGTCTGTCTGACTACTGTTGCTGGCCTCTGAAATGTTTGGGAATTCTTTAGGAGTTAAGGCACTGGTATCTGGTCTTCCCAAATAATCAGTGAAGGTTCATTAATCCATTAAACCATTACCTTCCAAAGCCAAATGGAGAGAGCAGGGTCCAGAGGGAACAGGACACAGGGGAGCGAAGGGGCTGGGCTGTATCCTGGGGGGACAGACTGAGACCACTGAGTTTAGTTTATAGAGTGAGTGCCACTGTAGAAGGTGGCGAAGCACCCAAAGAAAGTTTCGTGTAGCCAATAAAACTTTGCCTTGTGTCTCTCTTGTGCCACAGACATGGTGACACAGAGACGGGAAGGACCTCGTCCCAGTCTTGAGAAACTTAACATCTATCAGGGAAGGCAGACGAAGCGGGTGCTGTGCTGATATAACCTGGCACTCCAGGTTTGGGGGAAGCAGGGGGCAGCTGTCAGCCAGTGGAAGGGGCCTCTTGTTCATACTTCTGCTTCAAGTTTATGAAGTGGAAGGGGCTCTATTAGGCTGTCCTGCTCTATAACATTTTCAGATGTAAAATAGAGTGTGGAGGGGGCATGTCATGGTCCCATGCTGCTGGCAGAGTGCCTCCCCTGGAAAATGGAGCTTAACCAACTCTTCTGAGCATCTGTATGAAGACAGTAAGAGTATGAAAAGCTCTGGCTTCAGTTTTTATTATTTCTGGGCCTTGGACCAAGGTACTTAATTTCTCTGAACCTTAGTTTCCTTATCTGTTCAATGTGGAGAATGATTTCCCAGTTCCCCTCATTGGGTAGTTGGGAGAATGCAATGGAATAATGTATGTCAGCATTCTTGGTACATGGTGGATGGTCCTTGACTTTATATAAACTCTATCCATACCCCAACTCCACACCCCAACCCCAGTGCAACTAACTAATGACCAGGGCTGGTTTGGTCACCTGCCTAATGTAGGACCCGACAACCAGGGAGGTGGAAAGAGTTATCCCTTTCATATAGCCTCTTGCTCTATGTGGAAGGGAAAATTAAATTCAGAGAGAATATGCATCAAGCAATTTAGATCCTTATGAATTTGGATCCAATTCGCTACATGGATTTTTTGTTTAATTCTTAGAGGATTTAACTCCCACAATTTTTGGGTCATAGCAAAGCTTGGCAGTTATTGTTCACAGCATACTATCCTTATTCTTAGTGGTAGCATGATTTCACTTTCAGATTGGCAAATGTGAAAGGACAGTTCACTGAGCAGCGATATTAGTAGGGAGCTTCATGTTTATGTAATGACGTTGGGTGTTGTGTGCCATGCGGACTATACAGGGGTAATTAGATGTTTCAGATACATGTCTAGACTGGGTGAAGCTTCAGGAGCACTTGTTTAACCCTGGGAAAAGCTACAGGTCGTCTGTTTGTAACCAGAAAAAGCTCTCCTTGATCAACAAGTTAAACGTGGAGTTAACTCTCTGGCGCGAGATTTACACCCAAGAGGAAAATCAGATCTGATGAGATTTGACAGGACCAATCATTTGTAGAGCTAGACTAGGTCTCACTCTATGGCTTCTTTGAGGCTGCTAAAAATGGTATCTCTCAAATATCTTCTACCATCCAGCTGTGGGGCCCGGATTCCCATTCTTAGAATCACGTCTTTGGACTAAGTCATTCTGATTTGAAGAAGCTCCTGTAAAATTCGAGCTTGTTCCTTGGGAGGATTATAGACGGACCTAGATCTCTTTGTCTGAGGGAGAGTAATGAGGAAACACATCTCAGGACAGGTAAGTTTTGATGTGAGGGAAGTGGGACATTTAAAATGGCTTGGATTTGAGTATACTTTTTGAGGAATGTATGCTCAGGTGGAGAGGGCTGAGGAGGCAGCATGGGGTCTTCAGATGCCTTAGGGAAGGGAGCAGAGCAAGGCGGGGACATTGGTGAAAGGGAAAAGTGTCCTGTGCATGAAATAAATGCATTTCACCTACATTCCTCTGCTTCACAAAATTCATCTTGAGTCCTGACATTGATTGTTTTGAGCAATGATAAAAGTGTTTTGAAACCAGCCCCTTTCTGGTCCTTTTTGGTTACTACGGTACTTTCTGGTACTGAAGACTTAATAGCATCTGCCCTGAAGCGTAAGCTTCCTGCAGGGAAGACGAAGATTCATGTTCCAACCTTTCCCTCGTGTGTGTCCTCTCCTGGCATCTGATGGTTGCTGTAGCCCCATATGAATCCACTAGAGTATACAGGACAGTTCACTCATTGCAGATTGTTAGTTGTGACATGATGTGCAAAGCTCTATTCTTGGTACCCCAGAGAGACCCTCAGTGGTAGGGGCCACTGGAACTTGGAACATACAGACTTAAGTCGATAACTTCATAGCTGGGTCATCTAGCCACTAGTGTTTCTCAGTCAAGCTTAGTGTTCCTCCTGGTGTTCCGGCATTGATTGAAATCCTACCTACTCTGCATCAGGTGCAGTGCTAGCAGCCTCACGCGTGTATCTCATGCTCATTGCATATTGTTAGTTGTTAGTACTCCTCACAACCAGTTGTTAGGAGTCAGCAAGTTGTTGTTTCACTTTTACAGTTTAGACATTTGAGGTTTTGAGAGATCAAGTACTCTGCCCAATATGGAATGGAACAGCTAGGAGTGAGAGAGCTGGGGTTTAAACTCAGAAACGGCAGCCTCCATCTCCTACTGTATGCTGTTGTTAAGGGTATTTCCTCTCCACCTGGGGGTTTCTGTTTTTTGGGTTTTTTTGTTTTTGGTTTTTTTTTCAGAAAGATAACATGCAGCCTAGGGAACACTTGGGGCACTTTACCAAATGAAATATCAATGGCTGTGGGAAAACAACATGGAGAAAGGATGCTGGAGATGCATGTAAGATGCAGAGGAATGTCACATATTTGCATGGCTTACCCAGCCCTTCATTTTGATCCATCAGTGGCTGCTGTCATGGTAGGGTCTGCTCCTGCTTAACTTTCTTTAGAGCTCCGGCCTAGTCTTGAACTCTGCCCGCCCAGAATGAAGGCAGACCTCCTCTGTCTTTGCCGTGGATGTGACTTGGTATGGAACACCATACCATGGCCACTTTTACGCCTCGTGTTTGTCATTTTTTTTTTTTTTTCTGTTTATCTTGATACTCAAACCTAAGCTATGACCTGGGCTGTCTCCCCTTAGCTCCAATTCATATAATCCCTCCAGCTCTGCTACCTCCCTCTGGCTGCCCTGGGCAAATGTCTTCCCAGGACTCCAAGGGCTTTTCTCCTTTGAGCCAATCCCCTGGGCAGTGCTCTGCTGCTCCCGTCTAGCACTGGCAGTAGGAACCAAGCTATTAAGCCATGAGCCCCAAGGATCCTAAAGCATTACTTTGCCTCATAGGATCTCGACAGTGCTGGCCATAGCTCTGCAGTGTCTGCACGCAGCCAGCTCCGCCCTGGGAGCCTTTGACCAGTTTATAGAGGCTGGGGTGGAGCTGCTGGCCCAGTGCTCCCAGGCTCATCCTGTGCAGCTCAAGCTGCCACTTCCAGAGCCCTGCCCACACTTGGAGGCTGTTGCTTACTGTGACTGTCTCGGTCTGGAAGAGCAGAGCCTGAAACTCACAGGCTGCCACTTAATTGGCTAAAGCAACACCAGAAAAGCAGAAATGGGGAGGCGGGGGGGCGACAACGCTGATTGTTTCATCTTGGGGGACACCTTCAGAGAGAATCCATATGGGGGACTACATTTCAGGGCAGTCCTTCCAGGAGGAGGAAGGGGAAGGATTTTACTCACTGGTTCCTCTCCCCTCTTGGTCAAAGTCTACTCCAAGGGCTGACTGATTTGCACAAGCCTAGAAGTGGCCAGCTGAGCATCTCACACCTCATTAGCAAGTCACAACTCAGGAGCAATAGGGAAGTCCTGGATGAGAGGCAAGAGGGGCATGACGTGCCTGAGGGTGGCAGGAGGGGCGTGGCAGTGGCATCAATAGCGATAACTGGATCCACAGCTTTGGGGGCAGCACAAGCCTTGTTAGATCCACTCAGCCCAGCTGCAGGCAGGTGCGCAGCTCTGGGTGATGGATAAACCGGATATGGTCACGTTGGAGCATTTGAATGCCAGAGCAGCATGGCCCCTGGGCTTGTCTGTGCTGCTAGGAAACTTCTTGTCCATTCAAGGAAATATTCAGTTTCCTTTTCCAGTTCCCAGGGTTGGGCACCTCTCTGAGGGGTCTCACTTATGTGGGTGTGTTACCGAACCAAACTTGGGTCTGCTCGCCCGTGCGTAGTAAAGCCAGTCTACTGACACCAGGCTGTGGCAAAGGACAATGAGGTGTTTAGTGCAGGGCACCAAGCAAAGAGTCCAGGCAGCTAGTGCTTGAAAGACCCGAACTCCCGAAGGCTTTCAGGGAAAGGTTTTTTTAAGAGAGGGTTGAGGGAGGGGGGTTGTGGGGTGTGTGATCAGCTCGTGGACCTTCTTCTGATTGGTTGGAGGTGAGGTAATAGGAAGTCAACATCATCAACCTTGTGGTTCCAATCAGTCTGGGATCCATGCGCTGGTGGCAGCATACAGTTCACTTCCTCCATCTGGTGGGAGCGTCAGTACCTGCAAAACAGCTCAGAGTATTATCTAAAGCCCTTGAGGAGGAACTAAAGGTCCTTGACTTTGTTTAATGGCTAAACTATTATTATTTGGTCCTGTTTGACTGTTTTCCTTCGCTTCTGCCTTTTTTCATGTCTCTGATTAAACTTATGCTTTGGTAGAGTTTTTCTACAGACAGAAGGCAGGGAGAGGACATGGGCATGGGGGCGTCCTATTCTGGGAAGGTCCCTTCGGGTCCTGCTCAGCGACAGGTGGGGTCCAACTGAGGGTTCTCTCTGATTGGGGCCGTCTAGGTAATGCTACCATAGTGAGACACTTCACAGCAAAAGGCAGAAGAGTTGTCCTCAGAGCAGCTGATGAATGTGGAACTGATCACAAATCGAGGGCCCATGTCTCTGGAAAGCAGAAGTCCTCTTGGTCAGAGCCTGGAGGCTTTGTTCGATCCGTTGACAGGCCGTGTGAGGTTAGGCACTACCTTTTAGACCATGCCGTATCTCCACTTTGTTTCGGCACCAGTAGATGGCCTCCTCCATGTCCTCCTGGACTGGGTGTGAGTTGTGATCAGTTATCCTCTTTAACACCTGTTGGATAGCCTCGCCTGACCTGACCTTAAATGAGCCCTTCTTGGGGATGGTCCTGTAGTGACCACGGCACCACTGCTTCTAGGCTAGCCCAGAAAGCGCATGCTGAAGATCCCGGAGACAGAGTTCTGAGGTCACTTTCTTCTTAATGGGAAGTTTACATGATGTCAAGAGAAGTATTTAAAGTTCTGCAGCCCTGTGGGCATGCAGGGGTTCTTTAGTTTTGTTTTGTTTTTAATATTGGAGTAGAGTTGATTAACAATGTTGTGTTCATTTCAGGTGTACAGCAAAGTGACTCAGTTATACATATACATGCATCTATTCTTTTTCAAATTCTTTCCGATTTAGGTTATTACAGAGTATTGAGCACAGTTCCCTGTGCTATACAGTAGGTCCTTGTTGGTTATCTCTTCTGATGATACCAAATCGCTCTAACTTGACTCATCTCCCAGCTGACCTCCGACAAAAGGGTGAAGCTTGATCTGGACTCTGGCGCACGTTTAAGCATTTAAGTAGCTAGTGGCTCTCTTGACTTCTGACCCCATCACGACCTCCTCTGACCCAACTTATCTCTACATAGTAAAAATAAACTTCAAACTGAGAGTAGAGAAGACTGTGCAAGTGATTTCCATAACTGTTACTATCCGATAAACTAGCCATCTTGCATAGCAGTGAGACTTAGTTGTTCTAAAAGTAACATATAGGATCTATTTCCCCAGGGAGTGGGGGCTGGGTGGGTGGGTGGGTGGGTGCTCCAGCCCCCTGTGACCAGAAGAAATGCTCTGTGTACACACTTGCTCACCTCATTTCCGACAACCTCCTGGTTAAGCTCTGTTTTGCTGGGAGAATGTGGGACAGGGGTGCCAGGCTCCTTCCAGCTGCAGAGCTGGAACCCAAGCCTTGTTTCTGGCAAGGAAGTGACAGATGTGTTACAGAAGGGCCATTCCAGTGACTCGCTCAGAACAAGGGGAATCTGATTGAAGTTGATCTGTCTCTACTGCTAAAAAACAGCAGCTGCTGGCAATGCTCAAATGATAATTTTCTCCCAGAATGGAAAAATGAGAGCCCCTTTCCTCCATCATTCTTTTAGAAACCGAAGTTGTGAAGTCGATCTAGCTCTCCTCCAGGCTCATCTGCACTCTTCTGACTATGTCATCAACTAAAGCTGAGTTCCTGGCCCCTTTTCAAATTGGAGGAATGGAGGATCCCATACCCTGCTTCTAGCTCCTCCCACCCATGCCCACCCTTCCTTTATACACTGGGATCCTGCTGGCATCCCACCCTTCTCGTCCTCTTAGAAACAGAAAGCCTGATGTCATGGAGACCAGCTCTGGCACCTAGGCTGGGAAGAACCATCACCAAATGCTCACGGGCACAGCAGTCTTTCATGGAGCAAACACATCAGGCAAACCCTTCCAAGCCCTGCCTCTCCTAGTCATTCGGGGAAGATAGGTAGCCTGGGCAAGGGGGGTGTCCTATGCTACATGGTTACTTTGACATGGCAGGCCCCTCATAAAAGCAGACTTCCAATACCATCATGACATTTATGAACTCACTTCAGAGCCGCTCATCTTGACCTATTTCACACTATGTTATTCTATCCACAGATCCTCCAGCTTCTGAGCTGGGGGCTGACTCATTTTCCTGTTTACAACCTTGCCTCAGCCCTTATTCCTAACGTTTTACATAGTTTCTCTGGCAGTGACCTTTTGACTAGAGTTCAGAGCCTCCTCTGGCTGAACAACCTCTGACTATTCTGGGTAAAAATATGCCAGATCTTGCCTGGCCGCCAGGACCTTTGTGGCCTCTGAAGAGCATTGTACCTGCCAGACTTGCCTCTGTGTGACTGGGGTAGCCTCAGTGTAAGAGAGGAAGTGGGAAGAATAGGACAGGGAGGGAAGGAGCTAAGGAGGGGAAAGATGAATAAACCTATTCCTTCTAGGAGTCCTTGGCAGTGTATACTTGTTGACGCAGACATTCAGAGGAACACTAATCACTTACCCCCATCATTTTCAGACTTGTTTACTCTTAAGAACCACAAGATGTGACTCTGTTGAGCCTATATGAGCTGATTAGGAGCATATTGACTTGAAAGTGCTGTTCTGTAGTCCACCTGGAAGTCTTACCATTCTATCTACAAGTGAATATTTTCTGACAAGTAATTCTACTTTTATATCTCAATTAGCTATTCAATGAGTGCTCAGACTGAAAGAGACTGGTGAAGTTTGGCAACTCCTTGATTCTTAATCCTTTAGTTGGCTATAAAACTTCATTAAGTGTCAGGTCCCTTCTATTGGTTATTTACTTAATAGCAATTCTAGTTTAGCAATGTGGTAGATTTATTTTGGGGTCCCTGCTCTGCTCATGCCTTCTTCTTTGGGAAATCCCCCTTACCCAAAAGCATGGACTCGAGTGGCCAAGTTCATACTATGTGACCCTCACCACAGGTGATTGGACTAGTGGTAAACACTTGAAACTGACATTTCAGTCCGTCATTTGGTCAGTGACCAACCTGGTTATCTTGCTTGAAAATTTGAGCTAATAGACATAGAGACCACTGTCATTCATTGGTGGGTGCCAGACTCTTAATGTCATGCTGAGTGCAGATCAGAGTTAACTCATGCTACCTGGGCAAGCTGAGGTTGTGAGAGAGCAGAAACCTTTAATAAGCAGAGAAAGCTGGTTTGCAGAGAGGAGCATGCATCAGACAAGCAGTGAGTTAAGAGACCACAGGGACTCAGTAAGAGAACGATGAAGCACATGACTTTGGTTCCTGGGGGCTTCTCAGCTCCAGACCCCAACAGGCCTGTTGATACTTCATTTCCTGCTTATTGGTATCCATGAGGTGACTTCTTAGATCCTACATCAACACTCACCTCTACTGCCCGAGATGAAGAGATTTCTAGACAAGCGAAAGCTAAAGGAGTTCATCATAGCCTACCCTGTTTTGGGAGGAGTTCATCATAGCCTACCCTGTTTTGGGGTTTTTTTTTTTGAGATAAGGATTTCTGTCCCTAATGGCTAAAAAACCTTGACTAAACTACTGCTTATGTGTTGCCAGCAGTGGCTGCAACAGAGAGTTGTAAACTTATATATTGGTAATTAAGCAAAGGGTGGAATGTTTTCTAGTTGTTTATTTTAAAGTAGAACTTGATGTCATTGAAAGCAATTTATATCCACACTCTTGCTGTTAATCATTTAGGACTTCCGGCTTTCCACCCTTTTCTCACTTGTGATAAATGTATTGGCTTTATAGGGTGGGTCTTTAGGAACTTAGTGTTTGTGGGGAAAAAAAACCCCAACATCAGACATAAGCTTACATCAAAGGACAAAATTGCCTCTGCTATTTTATAATACTTGACTTTCTGGTTATCTGCACCAGAGACATAAAATCTTGATTGCCTTGTCAACAAATCCAGTGCCAAATGAGTGGAGATTTTTATGGCTGGGGAAACTCCACCTACATAGCATAGGAGGGGAGGCAGGGATGAGGGTGAGGTAATCCACAGCCTGTGATCCCTCTCCAGCAATTACAAGTTGCATTCCCCATCAGATTTAGCTCCTATACCAAACTGGTATTTATATGGGTGGAGAAGTATAAACAGTGGGCACCTTGTGAATGGAGGTGGGGTTGTCTTTTTTTTTTTTTTCCTGAAGTGAGCTGAAGTAGAGGACACTGTGTAAATCTGTGTAAGATGCTAAGGTAGTCGGGGTAATAAAATCCAAAGTTAAGTGAAATAATCTACAGGAAGAGTTTTTAATATCTGAGGGAATGGACAGAAAAACGAATGTCAGTTGGGAAAAGGATACTTAGAGAATGGTAGAGGGAGAACTCATTTACAATGAGAGGCTATGTAAGGCATATAAGCTCTGGACCCAGACAATCTGGATTCAAGTCCCACCACCTAGTAGTTGTATGACCAAGGACAGATTACTTAATTTCTCATTGCCTCAGCTCTTCATCTATAAAATGGGAATAACAATAGTTATCTACTGCATAGGTTTGTTATGGAGATTAAAGGAATTGATACATGTAAGATGCATAGGGCAGTATCTGGCCCAAAGTAGGTGCTTAGTAAATGCTAGTTAGTATTATTCTGTACGACATCACCTGGGGTGCCAACAAGACCAGCAAGATGCAGGAGAACGAACACCACAAGTGTTCTGTAGTGTTTTCCTGATGAGGAAATCCAGTACATTTACTCCGTGACTACAGAGTGTGTGTGTTTTGGCTAAAACAAGAAAGAAGATCCATAAAAAGACTCCTTAAATGAGGATGGGAAAAGAGGGGCTTTCATAGAAGGAGAGAAAATAGATTGGGCTCTGGTCTGGAAAAATGAAGACTGAGATGCACTATGATGAGTTTCATGAAGGACAGGAATAGCATGAATACTAACTTGTTTATGAAATACTAGAAAATTAGAGCTGGCGTGAAAGACGAATACTTTGAGGTAAAGACCTGAACAGATGGTTACTTGACTGTGCTTGCACAGTGAGTCGTTCAGATACGGAGCTTATTAGCTCAGAGTTCCAAAGCAATCTGGATGAAGGGTATGGGTTATGGCCTCTGACCTATCAAGGGTCATTAGGGATGTTTGTGATAAGCCCCATTTAGTCCAGTTCCGCATTTGTAAATAACTTATATTAATGTAGTACTTAGCCATTTCAAAACACTCAGCAACCTTCCGCAGCACCGATTTACTGAGCATGTACTGTGGGCAAGGCTCTGCAGGGAATCAAAAGATGAGAAAGATGGCTTGTGTTGAAGGTTCTGATGTCTTACCACCCAGAAACACTGTAATGAAATTAATGTAATTTGAGAGCTTAATATACTTGGTTCACTTGTACTTACAATGTTTTGAGACCAGAGAATTTTTAGTTATTTTTTGAGTTCAAGATGGTATTGTGAAGAAATTAAAGAAATAAAAGTTCTCTTTTTGTTATTGTTTTCATAAATTCTACCCAGGTGACATTCTGAGGTGCAATAGAACAGCTTATTCTAATACGTATTTTTAATTTTAGAGTAGTTATTCACAAAAAGCAATTTTAGAGCTACAAGTTAATGTAGAGATCATCTTCTTCAATTCCTTATTTCACAGCTGCAGGAAATGGGTCCCTTAGGTGATACGCACAAGGTGGCAAAGCTTGAACTGAAGCCCAAGTTCTAGTCTTCTGTGTTTTCTTTCCCATTGGGCTGCTTCCCCCAGAGGATCAGGGTTATTGTAGTTGAGCTTATTTCTGTGTACATACAGACTCAAATGTGTTATGCTTTATCTTGGAGCACCCAGAAGATTTACTATGAAACCAGTGAAGCTTAAGCTTCAGGGGCCCTCTCTTGTATGAACCTTGAGTGGGGAGAGGAAGCTAGGTTGCAGTCAGGAAACATAAGCATTTCTGGTGAATGACCTTAAGAGATAGTGTAAGAGATGGACTTGATTTTTTCCCCCATTAATTTGTTGTGATCTTTTTCACATTCCAAAGAAGAAAAACTCACTTTTATACCTATTTTCTATTTATAATTTTGTATTCTTTTTCTTAAAGAAGTACCCTCCCCTGCTCCAATATTACATAAACTTCAGGCTCCATGAAACCTGGATCTGCTTCTGATGCCCAAAGATATAGCCAGTTGGGAATTTCATTTTAATATTCCAGAGTTTTATTTTTATTTATTTATTTTTTAAAAATAATATTTTAAATTAATTAATTAATTTATTTATTTATTTTTGGCTGCATTGGGTCTTCATTGCTACGCGCAGGCTTTCTCTAGTTGAGGTGAGTGGGGGACTACTCTTCATTGGGGTGCGCGGGTTTCTCATTGTGGTGGCTTCTCTTGTTGTGGAGCACGGGCTCTAGGTGCACGGGCTTCAATAGTTGTAGCACGTGGGCTCAGTAGTTGTGCCTCGCGGGCTCTAGAGCACAGGCTCAGTAGTTGTGGCGCACGGGCTTAGTTGCTCTGCGGCATGTGGAATCTTCCTGGACCAGGGCTCAAACCCATGTCCCCTGCATTGGCAGGTGGATTCTTAACCACTGTGCTGCCAGGGAAGCCCCAGATATTTATTTTAAAATTAATTTTATTTAAAAATTTTGAATGTTTAAATCACTTTTATATTTTATTTTCAGTTAATTTTAATTTTTCTTATAGTAATAAAATAAAGAAATAGTTGTGTTAAAATGTTTTAAACAAAAATGGTAGCTCCTTGCCCATTCTTCCCCATTTCTTAGTTTTGCTCTCCAGAGTCAACCCCTTTTAATTCCTTTAGAAGGTTTCCCCTGCTTTAACTCTATATTATTTCTTAATAGCTTGCCTTCCTAATTGATCAGTTTTATATCAATTGACAATGACCTAACATTTCATATCAATAATATGATGGTAATGTATTGTTGTATCAATTATATATTGACTTCCTATAATTGTAGCCAAGGATTTCACATTGTTACTCCAAACATTCCTTCTCTCTCCTACCACTTCTCCAAAATAGTTAAATCACAATTTTTGGTTATCCCAGTCATCACTATTTATATTATGATGACTGTGAAAGCATTATTGACAGCCAAAGCAAGTAGTATACTATAGTATCCTTTCTTGTACAACTTTTTTGTTTGTCCTAGAGTTAATAATTATCTTATTTTCTTTTGCTTAATTTTCTGTTATCTATCTGAAAAACTAGCTTCCTGTTTTCCCCAGAGTTCATAATTGCTTTATTTTTCCTTTTACTTAAATTTCTGTGTATCTAGCTAAATACGTCTTCAGAACTTCCAAGCATCTATCCTATCAATATTATTTGGGGACATGAGCAAACATATCAGATCATCTACCCATCTTCCACCTCCCCCTCTTTTATTCCCCACCCCTCCCAGAGACCTCCTTCCATAATCCTTCACCCTCTTGCTCTAGTATGGACTGATTTTTTTCTAGGGTCTGGAAATTTCTTATGTTAAGCCTTTGGTTTGGATGTTTGCTGAGGATGACACTCAGTGGACGCTTTCTAAATCCTAGGGAATTGTTTACTCGTTACAAGGAATTTTATATACGCAGATTTTGAAAGTATATTTTAGTTATCTAGTACCATATAATGACTGCCTTCATTTTCTAGTTAACTACATTTACATAGTAGGGTGAAGGGAATGCTCCTATGCATCTGGATGCATGAAATGTCTAGTGATTAAAAGTAGGATTTGCTAATATGTAATTCAACTCCTATTTTTTTTTGACGTGCATATTAACCTTAGGGTGATTTACCTGAATTTTGAATCCCAGATGATTATTAAGAATACATTCCCAGGCAATTTCTTGTTACTCTCAAACTCATAATGGTACTCGCCACTATGAAAACTGGTTTTCAGTATATGGAAGTTAAATATAATTTTAAAACACATAATATTTTTTAAAAGCATGATACAAAATTTGTTTAATGTACTACTTTTTGTTAGCTGCATTAGAAGCATTGCACAGTAATGGGGAATTAACTATACTAGTTCTAATAACAGCTCCCCCCCAATACTTTATAAATGCAGAATATTTGGTTAATTCTTACTGTGTACTACAAAGTAGGCTGACAGCATTGTTTTAATTTACTGAAGTAGAAATTAAGGTGATTACAATTCATGATTAGGTTTTCTTATGGGAATTTCTTGTTTTCAGATAATTCATTCCCCTGTAAAGGGGGATTAGTGTTGTCCTAGATAATCCACCATGTAAATGAGGGACAGTGCTGATTCTTTAAAGAAGGAGAAATTTTTTTCAGTGTCTTTCAATATATTTCAATCACATTCTTTTCGACATTGTTGCAATTCAGGTGGCATGCTGTTCAGCTGAATTCTTATAGAACATAGCTCTATACTTTTGTTTGATTTATTTCCTGAGGGCATCACTGGAAGAGAAGAAATGTTTTTAAATCCTTAAGATCTTGGTTAAAACAATCAGCCCTGATAACATCTACAAGCAGAGATTAAATGTGTATGATCAAATCCTCCTCCCAGAATGCACTGCTATTGGAATGTCCCTGGCCTCTGTCTAGACCTGTAACATTGAAGCAACTACACATCTCAGGATGCACCACCCCTTCACTCTTCCTTTTCTGTCTTCGGTAGTATTGTCCACTGAAAGTTGTAGACAGACATCGGAGTGGTGAATCCCCAGGGGCAGGTGAATCTGCCCTGTTTGCCTGATATAGGAATTGGGTGGTGATAGGGTTTACACTGAGGAGCAGTGGGAACAGAGAAACACCTACTGGATATTATGGCAGGATTCCTGGCTATTTATCAAAGAGCTGGTTACTTACTACCCTGTTTGATGCCCCAAGACTGATAAAATTGAAGGTGCTTTTCTAATATCTTCATTTCAGCTCAAGGTACTTCTATGTGTAGAGAGAGTGTTGGTGGTTAATTTGGTGCTGCAGTTCATTTCCATCAGTGTTGTGGGACTTTTCCCTGGATTTTAGTATGTGTATGTGTGATTGATTCTAAACTTATTCTCTAGGCATGTTGTACATTTCCCCTGCAATTTTGGATACTTTAAAATGAATGGTTTTGTTATTTGGGTGTTTTGAGTAAAAGATTTCCTGTTACTTGCATTTATACTGTACTACTGGAAGCTCACCAAAGTTAAATGTGTTTACTTAATCAATTGACTATGAAAACTTTTGGTTTATTTCACCAGTTAGATTCAACATCACTTCTCTCTGAGGAACAGTTAAGGTGTCTTCTGGATGAATGCACACTTAAACAAAAATCCATGATTAGACTGTCTTCAGAAAGAGAAAAGAAAGACATTGAGGATATAACACCTGAGTTGCCCCAGCTTTCCAGATCTATTCTCTGTGAGTCACTAGATGGGTCAAAAACAAAGGTCAAAAGCACTGAAGTGGAAGACGCAAATATGGATGAGAATGCCGAAAGTGAAACATCTAGAGGCTACTATCTCACCAAAGCCTTGACTGGGCATTTTATGTCACAAGCTCTTGTCGTTGAAGCAAAGAATATGAAATGCCTCCAGTTTTCTGAAGACAAGGTTATTGGTGACACAAAAGACTATTTTATGTCAAAGACACTTGGCATTGGGAGACTGAAAAGGCCCTCTTTCTTGGATGATCCACTGTATGGCATCAATGTGAGCCTTTCATCTGAAGACCAACATCTGAAACTCAGCCCTCCAGAGAAACCCAAACCAGGTGAGGCTTGGAGAATACACTGAAAATAATCCTTACTGAACACTTCAATATAAAGGTAGTAGAGTTTAAAGTAGAGTAGGATAAGGACGTATGTTTGAAAGTCACAAATGGGGTCAATTAAGAGCATGCTAACATATGAATGTATTTATTAATGTTCATATGAGATCAAGGTTGAGATTAGTACTCTTATGAAATGCATTATTCTTAATGGTAACTAATACATATTCTTGATGGTTATCCAGAAAACAATGTTGATTTCAGAGGAAAAGAGAAATTAGTTTGAATGGATACAAATAATTTGAGTAGATTTGCTTAGTATTTTAACTTCCAAATTTCAGTGATGAAAATTTGTTCCAAGGAATGAACTTGTAAAATGCCATATATCATTGTGGTTTTGTTAGTTTCTGTATGTAAACTTCCCATCCCAGCTACTTGTATACTGTCAGGTTTTTGTTTTTTTTTTTAAATTTTGACCCAGTGTTGCATCTTACAATGGTACAGGATACAAGTACTATGGGCAGTTTTTTGATATAAACAAATATTCAATTATTTATTTATGTCAGAAGTCTAACATAGTCTGTGTTGTATCTGTTGAGTCTAGTTAAATAGCTTCAGCTTTTCCTCTCGTGTAGATTACTCTAAAATGTATTGTCTATTAAATCTATACCTATTACCTATTAAATCTATAATCTATTAATTCTGAACTAACTCCGCAGCCCTGTATTTCTAACTGCCATCTAGATATGGCCTCAAACTGATTTCCTCATTCTTCCCTCTCAACTCAGATTGTCCTCTTGACTTCTGTTACCTCAACCACCCAGGCTTAAAATCTGAATCATCATTGAATCTTCCCTCTCTCTTGCTTCCCAGTTCCAATCTTCAAATCTTGTTTGTTCTGCTCCTGCAGTGTCTCCCATGTCCATCCCTCCCTTGCTCTTCCTACCACAACTGGACCAATGTGATAACCTGATCAGGCCTCCCTGCCTCTCGTCTCTCCTCTCCTCCTGCCATTGTCAACCACCTGAACTAATTCCCCCAAAGTACAACTTTGATAAACATACTTCCCAGCTCAAAAAGCTTCTATGGCTCTCCTCTGCCTATTGAATGAAGTCTGAATTCTTGAACAGGCCTGCTGTTCAAGGCCTCCACACTCTGACCTGCAGTTCCCTTTGAAATCAATCTCTATCTAGTGCCCTAAATGTTATTCAGGTTGTAGCTGATCTGGGCTCAGGATTCCCAGTGCTTTCCCATGTTGCTCAGGCCCCTTTCTTCTCAGGCTTGTTCAGGTATCCCTTCAATAGTAGTTGAATTCTAACCCCATCCTCTCTGAATGTAACCTTCCCTCGTCTTCTCTTTTAAAAGTCTTACTTCTCTTCTGAATGTCCAAGAGTATTGATCACATCATTTTACACACACACTCTCTCGACATCGTTATGGACACGCACCCACACTTTCTCTCCCTTAGAATTGTGTAACCTTTTTGAGGACAGGGGCCCTATCTTCTGATTCATTGTTACATCTTCTATGATGTCCAAAGTGCTGCCTTAAATCAAGTGCCTGTTTAATAAATAAAGGAATTTAAATTATCCAGTTTTAGAATAATGCACTGAAAGTATGGTTCACATTTATTCTTTGCATTATGAATGAAAGCAGGTGGTATTGCTTAAGAATTATGCAAGCCTCACATTCTATATAAAGATTTGGAACTTTTTTCTTTTTTTCTTTTGGTGAAATTCCACAAGCTGTACAGTTTTTAACCTAGCAGCAGAGTTCACTTACAACATGCAATTCAGTTAAATGAGTGTGGTCTGCCGTTTCCCACCAAGATCTTCATTTAATAAATACGCCATGAGAACTTTGTTCTACTCTTTCTTTTTCTTTCTTTCTTTTTGTATTTTCTTTTCTTTTTGGACAGAAGATTTTCTTTCTTTCTTTTTGGACAGAAGGTTTTTAGTAGAAACAAAGTATCTGCATTTCCTCTTTGTCTACTGTAATCAGACTTAACGCAGTTGGGTGTGATGATTTACTGTATATGAGGTCTCATTCCCATGTAGTCAGTGTGTGGGGCTTTAGAACAGCATTTTGCTAAGATATGACTTTACTTCCATGTGAATGGCAGTCACACTGATGTATATTTGTCACTGAGTAGAACATGAAAAGATGGAATGAACTAGAACTTAATGTGACTTAATGGAAAGAAACTATGGTGGCTTACCTATAACTTCAGAAAACATGCCTCTGATGGCGCTAGATAATCCTAATGTTTGATTAAAATGACCCTGTGAGTATGGAGGCTTAAGATGGCATAGATGTGAATATATGAACCAATTTTACTTTCTGTTTATTACATAATAAACCTTAAGGAGTAGGTCCTACATTATTATTTTGAGAGCAGGTCAGCCTATCTGAAGCTGGAGTTTTTCTTTTACTAACCTCAGCATTTACAATTATTTAAATAACTTGCTAATCAGTTTATTCTAAAATATTAAATTGGACATTATGTACTTTATGCAAAAATGAACACCAAAACTGAATGCTAAACCAGTTTTCTTGGCAAAAAGCCCTTTAAAGATGTAATTGTAACGAGAAATTGCAGTGTGTTCAGGTGTTACATTATATTCCCTCTCTTTCTCAGGAAACAGATATGTGTGAATATGAGTCAGATGAGATTTCTGTAAGCAGAGAGGAAGAAAATAGAAGAACCATTTATCATTTTCTCTTTAAATAGCAAATATTATTGATACGTAGTTTTCTTTTCCTTGATGAACTGAGGTCTGTTACGAATATTAAAATTCTGCTTCTAAAAGGCAGAGTCAGATAAAAACTTCAAAAGGGACCAAGCCTAATGACATTGAGGACCAGTTTCAATTGTGGTATTGAAAATAAGGATTTGCTTCACAGATGTTTTAAAAGTTTCTAGTGTGAAGTACCTCATTTTTTTTTGAAATACAGTTGATGTACAACATTACGTTGGTTGTAGGTGTACAGCATAGTGATTCAGTATTTTTACAGATTATACTCCATTAATAGTTATTACAAGATAATGGCTACAATTCCTTGTGCTATACAATATATCCTTGTTGCTCATCTATTTTATACAGAGTAGTTTGTATCTCTTAATCCCATAGCCCTAACTTACCCCTCCCTTCTTCCCTTCCCCCTCTGGTAACCACTAGTTTGTTTTCTATATCTGTGAGTCACTTTCTGTTTTGCTATATACATTCATTTGTATTATTTTTTAGATTCCACGTGTCAGTGATATACAGTATTTGTCTTTCTTTGTCTGACTTATTTCACTAAGCATAATATTCTCTAGGTCCATCCACATTGCTGCAAATGGCAGAATTTTATACTTTTTTATGGCTGAGTAATATTCCATTGCATATATATATTTATAACACTTCTTATCTATTTGTCTGTTGATGGACACTTGGGTGGCTTCCATATTTTGGCTATTTGTAAATAGTGCTGTTATGAACATTGGGGTACATGTATCTTCGAATTAGTGTTTTCACTTTCTCTGGATATAGACCCAGGAGGGAATTGCTGGGTCATTTGGCAGTTCTATTTTTAGTTTTTTGAGGAACCTCTGTACTGTTTTCCATAGTGGCTGCACCAATTTACATTCGCACCAACAGCGTACAAGCGTTTCCTTTTCTCCACATCCTCTCCAACATTTGTTATTTGTAGGCTTTTTGATGATAGCCATTCTGACAGGTGTAAGGTGATATCCCATTTTGTTTTGATTTGCATTTCTCTGATAATTAGTGATGTTAAACATCTTTTCATGTGCCTGTAAGACATCTGCATGTCCTCTTTGGAAAAATGTCTATTCAGATCTTCTGCTCATCGTTTGTTTTTTGATATTGAGTTGTATGACCTGTTTATGTATATTTTGATATTAACCTTTTGTCAGTCATATCATTTGCAAATATTTTCTTCCATTCTGTAGGTTGTCTTTTTGTTTTGTTGATGGTTTCCTTTGTTGTGCAAAAGCTTTTAAGTTAATTAGGTCCAATTTGTTTATTTTTGCTTTTATTTCTTTTGCCTTAGGAGAAAGGTCCAAAAAATTTTTACTACAATTTATGTCAAAGAATGTTATACCTATGTTGTCTTCTAGGAGTTTTATGGTTTCAGGTCTTACATTTAGGTCTTTAATCTATTTTGAGTTTATTTTTGTATATGTTGTGAGGAAATGTTGTGATCTCATTCTTTTACTTGTAACTGCCCAGTTTCCCCAGCACCACTTCTTGAAGAGACTGTCTTTTCTCCGTTGTATATTCTTGCCTCCTAGGTCATAGGTTAATTGAACATAAGTGCATGGTTTTATTTCTGGGCTCCCTGTTCTGTTCCGTTGATCTATGTGCCTGTTTTTGTACCATGCTGTTTTGATTACTGTAGCTTTGTAGTATAGTTTGAAGTCTGAGGGTGGTACCTCCTGCTTTGTTCTTTTTTTCTCAAGATTTCTTTGGCAATTTGGGGGTCTTTTGTGGTTCCATCTGAATTTTAGGATTATTTGTTCCAGTTGTGTGAAATGTCATGGGTATTTTGATAGGGATTGCATCAAATCTGTAGATTGCTATGGGTAATATGTACATTTTAACAATATTAATTCTTCTAATCCAAGAGCACAGGATATTTTTCCATTTCTTTGTATCATCTTCAATTTCCTTTATCAATGTTTTATAGTTTTCAGAGTATAAGTCCTCAACCTCCTTCGTTAAATTTATTCCTAGGTATTTTATTCTTTTTGATGTGATTTTAAAAGAGATTGGCTTAAAAAGGGAAAACTTTTTTTTTCTGATAGTTCATTATTAGTGTATGGAAAAGCAACAGATTTCTGTATATTAATCTTGTATCATGCTACCTTGCTGAATTCATTTATTAGTTCTAATGGCTTTTGGGTAGAGACTTTAGGGTTTTCTATATTAAAGTATCATGTCATCTGCAAATAGTGACAGTTTTATTTCTTCCCTTTCAATTTCTGTGCCTTTTATTTCTTTTTATTGTCTGATTGCTGTGGCTAGTACTTCCGATACTATGTTAAATAGAAGTGTCAAGAGTGGGCATCCTTATCTTGTTCTTTAATTTAGAGGAAAGGCTTTTAACTTTTCTCTGTTGAGTATGATGTTAGCTATGGGTTTGTCATAAATGGCCTTTATTATGTTGAGATATGTTCCCTCTAGAGCCACTTGGATGAGAGTTTTTTCATGAATGAATGATGAATTTTGTCAAATGCTTTTTCTGTGTCTATTGAGATAATCATGTAATTTTATCTTTTCTTTTGTTAGTGTTGTGTTTCTCATTGATTGATTTGCAGATATTGAACCATCCTTGAATCCCTGGGATAAATCCTACTTGATCATGTTGTATGATCCTTTTTGTATATTGTTGGATTTGGTTTGATAATATTTCATTGAAGGTTTTTGCATCTATATTTATCAAAGATATTGACCTGTAAGTTTCTTTTTTTGTGGTTTCTTTGTCTGGTTTTGGTATCAGGGTAATGGTGGCCTTGTAGAATGAATTTGGGAGTGTTCCATCCTCTTCAATTTTTTTGGAATAGTTTGAGAAGGATGGGTATTAATTCTTCTTTATATGTTTGGTAGAATTTACCCATGAAGCTATCTGGTCCTGGACTTTTGTTTGCTGGGAAGTTTTTTTTTTTAATTAAAAATTCAATTTCACTACCAGTGACAGGTTTGTTCAAACTGTCTGTTTCTTTGTGAGTCAGTCTTGGCAGGCTGTGTGTTTCTAGAAATTTATCCATTTCTTCTAGATTGTCCAATTTGTTGGCATATAATTGGTCATAGTATTCTATTCTGATTTTTCGTATCTCTGTGGTATCAGTTGCTTTTCTTCTGTTTTATTTCTTATTTTATTTGGGTCCTCTCCTCTTTTCTTCATGGTGAGTGTGGCTAAAGTTTTATCAATTTTGTTTACCTTTACAAAAGAAAACAGCTCCTGTTTTCATTGATATTTTCTATTTTTTGGGTCTCTATTTATTTCCTCTTTGAAATAAATCCTTCAATTTATAAATCCTTTATTATATCCTTCCTTCTGCTGACTTTGGGCCTTGTTTGTTCTTTTTTTTCTAATTCTTTTAGGTGGTAGGTTATGTTGTTTATTTGAGATTTTTCTTGTTTCTTGATAAAGGCCTGTATCTCTATGAACTTTCCTATTGGAAATTCTTTTGCTGCATCCTATAGATTTTGGAGTGTTGTGTTTCCATGTTCATTTGTCTTGAGGTATTTTCTGATTTCCTCTTTGATTTCTTCATTGACCCATTGGTTTTTTTAGTAGCATGGTGTTTAGTCTTCATATGTTTGTTCTTTTCCCATTTTTCTTTTTGTAATTGATATCTAGTTTCATTTTTTTCTGTTGTGGTCAGAAAAAATGCTTGATATACTTTCTATCATCTTAAACGTGTTGAGACTTGTTTTGTGGCCTAGCATGTGGCCTACCATGTGCACTTGAAAAGAATGTGTATTCTGCTGTTTTTGGATGTACTGTCCTGTAGATACCTATTAAATCCAACTGGTCTATTGTGTCATAAGACCACTGTTGCCTCATTGATTTTATGTCTGAATGATACGTCCATTATAGTAAGTGAGGTGTTAAAGTCTTCTACTATTAATGTATTATTGTCAATTTATCCCATTTATATCTATTAGAATTTGCTTTATATTTTAGGTGCTCCTGTATTGAGTGCCTGTATGTTAACAAGTGTACCATTCTCTTCTTGTATTATATCATTATATAATGCCCTTTTGTTATAGGCTTTGTTTTAAAGTTT